>NW_026732067.1:0-272500 GCF_028476545.2 Physella acuta | reverse complement strand
ATTAGATTTCAATCTTTACCGATTGAATCTAATTTTTTGTTGTACTTTAAATCCAGTAAAATTAATCCATTAGATTTCATTCCATTATATTTGTATCCATTACAATTGAATCCATAAGATTTTATTTTATTAGAACTCTAGTAAAATGGATCCATATGATTTTATTACATTAGATTCAAACCCATAGCAATCAAATCCATAAAACTTTGTTTTATTAGATTTGAATCCAGTACAATTGAATCCATAAAACTTTGTTTTATTAGATTTGAATCCAGTACAATTGAATCCATAAAACTTTGTTTTATTAGATTTGAATCCAGTACAATTGAATCCATACAACTTTGTTTTATTAGATTTGAATCCAGTACAATTGAATCCATAAAACTTTGTTTTATTATATTTGAATCCAGTACAATTGAATCCATAAAACTTTGTTTTATTAGATTTGAATCCAGTACAATTGAATCCATACAACTTTGTTTTATTAGATTTGAATCCAGTACAATTGAATCCATAAAACTTTGTTTTATTATATTTGAATCCAGTACAATTGAATCCATAAAACTTTGTTTTATTAGATTTGAATCCAGTACAATTGAATCCATACAACTTTGTTTTATTAGATTTGAATCCAGTACAATTGAATCCATAAAACTTTGTTTTATTAGATTTGAATCCAGTACAAAACAATTGAATCCATAAAACTTTGTTTTATTAGATTTGAATCCAGTAAAATGGAACCATGAGAGTTGGTTCCATTAGACGTGAATCCACCTGATTCAAACTGTTCAAAATATGACGACACAAACCTGATTATCGCTTCACAGGCCCTTGTGTCTTGTGACGTAGAAAACACGTGCATTGTCATGCGATCAATTCAAATCTCTCAGACCACGAGATTACCCCCCCCCCCCCCGAGTGACGAGAGACGGGTCAGGCCGACGACTGAGGCCTGCCAGATTTAATCTGACACCGCTGTCCGGGTGTGATTGGAAAAACTTCCGATAATTCCTACGCGAGTAACTCCATTTTGTCTACAAGAAATCCTGGCATATTGAGGCGTCAAACACGAATTACGTACACTCGGGGGGTGCTTCAGTCGTAGATTTGTGGCTAGCACACAGTAGGTGCTTCAGTCGTAGAGACTAGCACACAATAGGTGCTTCATGTGTAGACTTATGACTAGTGGACGGGAGGTGCTTCAGTCATAGACTTGTAACCTGCACACGGTAGGTGCTTCAGTCAAAGAGACTAGCACAATGTATGTGCTTCAGGTGTAGTCGTGTGACTAGCACAGGGTTGGTGCTTCAGTCTATACTTTTGACTAGCACACGAGCAGTGCTTCAGGCGTTATCAGGTCACTAACTTAACACGAAAAAAAATTCTTTGCAGAACTAAAGCAGACATTGATTTTGTATCGTTTGCTTTTATTTTATTGTATCAAATGACTGGATGCTTTTTATAAAAATGTAATCCTGTGCCAAACACACTCATGCAAGTATTGATATCAAGTTATGAGCCAGCACAAGTTATACAGAACACGTCAGTTCATTTCTGGAACTGGACATCAATATTTCACTCACAACCAAAAACACTTTTAACAACTGAAAAGCTTAGTACTGAATGTACCTAACTCATTGTTTTGTAAAAATTACACCAAACAATGGACAACACTTTTCTAGTTTGAATGTATCTGATGAGCACATATTAATGCTAACGTATTTATCAAAGTCAATCTTTCAAATATCCAAATAAAGAAAATGTTAGGTTTGATCACCAGTTAAAATAAGTGAACTCCGTAATCTCAAAATGTTTATTTTTCTTGCAACTTATAGAAATAAGGTCTTTAATTTCGTTTCGCTAAAAGTACAATGAAACCTTGTTTTTCGTCAACAATTAACTACTGACACATTTTTTAAAAAGTCATGAAAGAAACCTGACCGGAAGTGTGTGAGCACTACAATTTGGTGACCGTGTGGCACCACCTGATGTCTTGTCATCTCATGTTGCCAATGAAAAAACTGGAACCTACAATTTTTAAACTGCTGCTGACTACAAAACAAAACAAATTGGAACCTACAATTTTTAAACTGCCACTGACTACAAAACAAAAAACTACTTGAAAACACAATGTTTTTGTCTTAAGAAATTGGGTTAAAGTGTGTGGAATAGTATGTTTATGTGTGTTTTATATGTTAGTTGACTTGTGTGTGGTTATGTCCGCTTTGTAAATGTGATAAATGTATGTGATACAACTTATACTCTAACAAGTACCTTACTAATAAAGGTAAATGTCGTGTTTTGTACATTAAGTTATACTTATATGTATACTTTTAAAACTTTCATTCTCAAATGTAATTTCTTAATAACGTTAAGAACGGTATTCTAAAATGTAAGTTATGAATAACTTACCACATTTTCTAAAGAGTAACTAACTGATATTGTATGTCATATTCTGTAAATTAATGTACTTATGATTTTACAAATTTCATTCTAAGGGTAGTTTATTTTCAAATGTTATGAAATATATTCTTAAAATGAAAATTATTAAAATCATCACAAAACAAATTCTAAAAAAGTACCTTGCAATCGATAATCGTGGGTAGTTTAAACAATACTGATCTGCTTACCCTAATAACCATAGCAACAAACAGATCAACAAACCCAATCAGACCCAGTAAAAATACTTTCACCAACAACCTCGCTACAAACCAGATTCTCACTGTTTACCTACGTGTCCGTTACCTAGGCACCGCTGCTGAACAATCAGGCAACAGTCTGCGGGAGTCACGTGACTAAGGGGGGGGGGGGTATTTGCAGAGGAAGACTGCGTATCCTGAAAACGTGTCGTGTCCTTAGCTCAGAGCTAACTACTGCCAAAGACAATAGAGAAAACACGACTTAGTAACACACATAAAACATGTATAAAGTCCTTTTATAATTGTAAGCTTTTTAATTCACTAAAAACATGAAAACAAACTCAAATGCCCTATAGCTGTAATAATAAAAGTAAAGGCGGTGATCCTCTCTGACGATTTTATTTTTATTATAATTTTTTTTTTGTTAAATTCTTTTTTTTTTGTTACACGGAAAACATGGTTAGTGTAAAACGTTACTTTTTATTTCCTCTTTATTTAATTTAGTGCGGCTATCTATAAATTAATTACCCACCCTGAGCACTTTGCCTAATTTTTTAACATAGCACAATTCATGCTTATTTTTATACTCTTTGCCTTACATGTATTAGAATGAAACATTACCTCATTAATTTTTTAGAACATTTTTTTTAATTTAAAGTGTATAACATATCTATTTAATTTACTGAGTTATTGAAAACAAAGAGTCTTTGACATCCTTTACATTCATCTCCAATATAGATCTTTCATCTATTACCAGTGTATGCCCTCGTATATATATATATATATATATATATATATATATATATATATATATATATATATATATATATATATATATATGCCCTCGTATATATATATATATATATATATATATATATATATATATATATATATATATATATATATATATATATATATATACATAAATATATATACCAACATATTGAAATATTGGTAAATACCACAGAACTAGCCAAAACACCAACTTTACATTACATTTTTCTTGTTTCTAAGTAAAACTATTATTGGATGTCTTTTTAGTATATGAAACAAATTTCTTCTTCTATATTGATGTACTGAATGTGCGGCCTAAGCTGAAACACGACTCTCATTTGCCCTTGCTAAGGCTTGGCTTCTGATATCGTGTCTAGATTATTCAATATGTCCGCCGTCTCCATGGCAACCAACCGACGCAAAAAAAAAGTTAAAAGCCTTTCAAACAATAGCTTATAGTTTTCAAAAATTGCACGCAATGAGAGTAGGCGATGATCGCTGGGTCAAGCCGACCTCTGGCGTGGAGCGAAAATCGGCCATGTTCGTGTTGTGGCAAGTCAAGATTAGTTATCGGCGACAAATTTATCTGGCAGTCAAAGCTGTATAAGTAAATGGAATATGAAATGTTTACTGATTGCTTTACGTAATAACGCCTTCATGTCTGGGGCTTGTAATTTACTTGTGTAGCGCAATGGTTCTAAAATTGCTTAAAGACTCCCCCAAACGGGTATTTGTTCTTTCCACCGTCCTTCTAAACTTAATGGGGTGGTAAGGAGTCAAACCGCACGATTCCTCTGCAGCTGTAGTGTACCATATAACAAACACAGCATCGATTCCACTGTTGACTTATAATGTACCATCACACAAACACAGCATCGATTCCGCTGTTGCCTTGTAATGTACCAAAACACAAACACAGATTTTTACTTTCTGGTGTAAACATGAAAACCAAAACAAATTAGTTTTTATAGTCTTGTGGAATTTCAAAACAATATTTGAGAATCCCTTGAAACATTCAGCAAGCAAACATTGGTAGTCTTGAGAAAGTTTGAGAACAGTTCTCACTCTATCATTGTAGGATTTCTTTCTGAATCCTACAACTCATATAATTGACGAACTTACACAATTACACACAATTAAATAAACATACACACACACAAACACTCACACACACAAACACACACATACACACACAAATACGTGATACTTGCCGATTTTTAAAGAGTAAGAAAGTCACTAATTACACTCTTACATCAAATAGTGTGACGCCAGTAACAACTAACTCTAACTAAAACACTCCTACCTGATATCGATTGTGTTGGCACATCACTGCAGACGATGCAAGACCTAGCCTCACCTCTCGACATAAAAAGTCTTGAAAAACTTCAATCTCTACGCTACATTCGTTAATGATCTGCCTGGGTATACAAGTCAGGTATCTCCAGATGCTAAGCCGTACAGTCAACAGGTTTTAATAAGGCTCCAAAGGCAGGTGATTCTGTTCATGTTCGATGCAGGTTTAAGTCTCCAAGATTATGTTCATTTATGATGAACACAGTAATCCGCATGACAATGTTCATGTATGATAAATGACTTTATCTCTTACAAGTATCGGTTATAAGATATAGAGTGTCACTTTTATTTTAAAGGTTCTCTGAAGTTATGTTGAGTACTTAATTTTGCTGATTTATTACAACTTCTAAAACATTTTTTACAAACATACCACCACACCACACTACGATAAATATAAAACACATACACACTCTCATAAACATACGCTAACCATAACATCTAACATGTATGAAATCCAAATGTGTCAAACATTATACACCACACAATCTAAAACACCGCGTTTAAAAATATCTACACACCACACACCATTAACACCACAAACACAACAACAACACACAAAACATTAATTAGAGCTTGAAGCCATTCAGAAACATCACTGCAATCTTCACATCATAAAACCCATTTACGTTTTTTCAATTAACATTTTATTCGAATTCATATGTCCTCGAGGGCACTCATAAAGATCGATATTGACGTTAAGCACAATTAATTAATAATAACTTGTTAATTACGTCAACAAAACTGGCGTACATAACAAGTTGGCTTCTAATGTTGTAATCGTCTAGAGACGAATAGTGAACGATGTTTAATTGACGTCAGTGTTTGAATCTAACGTACTCAACATTTGAATGACTGTAGACTGTAGACACAAGCTAAAACACTGTCATAAGCAAAGTACAGGGTATAGGTCGGCTTTAAGATTAACAACTTTGTATTCCGCTTTAAGACTAACAACTTTTCAATTCTACCTTAAGATTAACAACTTTGTATTTGCTTTAAGACTAACAACTTTTCAATTCTACCTTAAGATTAACAAATTTGTATTTGCTTTAAGACTAACAACTTTTCAATTCTACCTTAAGATTAACAACTTTGTATTTGCTTTAAGACTAACAACTTTTCAATTCTACCTTAAGATTAACAACTTTGTATTCCGCTTTAAGACTAACAACTTGGTATACGGCATAAAGACTAACAATTTTTCATTCTGTCTAAAGAATAACAACTTTTTTGATTGTCTCCTGATTTTTTAAAATTTTGCCTCCTACTAATGTGTATATTGTGCCGTACAATGAAAATTTGTTTTCCTACTGGGCAATCAGATTATCATTTACTATGATGAAGTGATAGAAATCAGTGAAGCCGAAATTGTTGTGTAAGTGTCAAAAGGAACAGTGATTTTTGTTTTGTTTAAATCGCTCTTCAGAACGTTATTATAGGAATATATAGGCACATTTATGTTTTAAATTTTGCTTACGAATCAATAAAAACCAATTTATATGGCTTTCTATTTCTTTTTTTAAAAATCTTAGTGATAAAACTTAAAACATGCAATTTTAAACAACAATTAAAGATTTATTTTCTTTTAAAAAGTGCCTATTGCCACCATAGTTTCGAAAACAATTTCTATTAAGACAGTCTCTAAAAAAGAAAAATTGCTTATCTTGACAATATTTTAGAATGAAAAAAATGCTTTATCATAGCGCTTTGCTTGTTTTAAAAAAAAAACATTTCAGTAATTTAAAATATCGATTAAAATGTTTTCTAACTTGTTTGATCTCGAGCTGGTGGCAAACTGGAACAACATCAAAGCGCTTAGGATGTTAAGCTGCTCCCCCCCCCCCCCCCCCCCCATCCATAACCTTTATTCCAAAACAATATTATTTATGCATTCGCTTTTAAAGATTTTTTTCCACTACATTAATGATGGTGCACTATTCGAGTGGTTGTCTGTGTTGGTATTTATTTGGGTCAATACACGGGCTGTGGGGTTGTCACACCCCTCTCTACACGGGTTGTGGGGTTGTCACACCACTCTCTTCACGGGTTGTTGGGTTGTCACATACCTCTCTACACGGGTTGTGGGGTTGTCACATCCCTCTCTACACGGGTTGTGGGGTTGTCACATCCCTCTCTACACGGGTTGTTGGGTTGTGACTTCTCTCTCCACACATGATGTGGAGTTGTCATATCGCTCCATACACGGATTGTGAGGTTGTCGGGTGGTTTTGTCCTATGTCCCATCTCCATTCTCCTCAATAATCGAAATCAAGTCACTACATAGTTATTCGACTGATGTTTTCTAAGCCCGCACGCCCCCCCCCCCCCCACGCCCCCTCCCTCACCCCAAACAATCAATGTGTAGCGTATATTCTAAATAACTTCGCGCTGCGGTATAACATTATACTTTTTCCCTGCGCCCTGTAGTATGAAAATATACTTCTCTTCAACCTCTCGACAAATGCAAATTGTTCTTTACATGTGGACAAGTCATAAGAAGAAATACCGGGTTCGATACTCGGTTCAAATAATCGATACTTATACATACATTCATTTAAATATGACGATGTCCATGACACATCGATACAAAGTAATCGGTACAATATGATATAATCGATGCAGCTCCACTAAACAATGTGTACTTGGGATAACTATAATCTCTAATGATTGGCGGATGATTGTGTTTCGTGTTGATGAATGAAATAAATTATTGTATAGTAAAACAATTATACGATACAATAACACTGGAATAAAATAAGATCTTTGGTGGCGGCGAAGTGGTTGAAGTGTCTCGATGAAAGACTCGAGTTCGGTTCCCAGGATTGTTAGTAGGACGTCCCTGAGTCTTACATCCCTCGACCACTCGGCTCTGATGGATTTGATTCCTACTTAAGGAAGTACTAATTTCGGACCCCGCACTTGCTGAAGTATTAGAAACAGGCGAACTCTACTTTATCTACTCTAATGACCGTCATGTCCGAATATGTTACTTTATTTTTATTTTGTATAAATCTATATAAATCAAATTATTTCAATACAGTTACAGTTTAATTAGAACTCTCTACATATAGAGGTGTTATTGCACGATGCTGGGGGCGGGGTATGAAAGGGGTAACAGCCAGCGTAATAAACATGCGCAATGTTTGTGTCAACACAACTTCCGGTCTTGTGAACTAGCACCTAACACGACCTCGCCATCTGGTCGGTCGTTAATTAATTAATTAAACAAATCAACACGGCCAGCCACTGGTGTTGATATGGAAACTAATTCCGAAATTGAGAGAGATGTGGTCATGATGTTGTACAAACAAGTCGCTGGAACTTAATCAGTTTGTGTACATTCACACGTGTACAAATACTGCGTCCTTTGATGTGTTCAAACATGTTCCGATAATGAAACAAATTCCATAAACCAGTCTTTAAGTGCCGGTGACACCACAAGTTCCGTAAAACATGTTCCTTGTTTTCATCTTGACAGCCGCACCACGTGAAAAGTTCCACGGAACATGTTTATGTAAACATGTTCTGTTAATAAAACAAGTTGCCTAAACATACTACTGTAATATTCTGACAGTATAGCGCGTAAGGAAGTCTAAACTAACATGTTCCATGTTTAGTAAATATGTTATGTGAACGCAAAAAAAATCTGCATTTAAAGTTGTTTGTAAGTTTGATGTTCAAGTAATTAATCAAAACAAATTCCGCAAAATACGGTTCATTTTAGGTTAAATTTTTTTTTGCATCAAAACAAATTCAACAAAATATATTTCTAGTATATCTTTACACTTACATCATAAAACAAATGTGCTATAATTATGGTAGTGTAACAAATCTCAATGTCAATTGTGTTTGTTTCTAGCGATAAAACAAGTTGCATTAAAGCATTGTTCCTTGTTTGTTTAAACATGATCTGATAACATAACAAGTTCTTCATACAAGTTACCTCTTCATCGTGACAGTAACATCTTTTAACAAAATCCTTACGAATGTCTGTGTTCTCGTAATGTGTTCGTTTTATGTTCAGTCAGTACCTGCAGGCAAATGGAACGGTGTGGTCTAGCGGTAGAGTGCTATACTTCTATCCCGAAAGTCTTGAGTTCAAATTCGGGTTCAAGTCAGTCGAGCTTCCCTTAGTACACCCAGCCATGATGGGTACCTTACTCACGGTTAGGTTAATACTGATCATATTATCCCTTCATATGCCGAGGTCACAGAAACAGGTGAACTCTACTTCAGGTTCGAAAGGCGAACTTTACCTACATGTAACCAGTTTCCTCTCCATATTCCTATTTTGTTTATACATGTTCTAACAACATTTTCCCTTTTATGTTCATCGTTTGTTTATGCATATTCTGACAACCTAACCAGTTTCCTGTGTTCCTATATCGTCTGTACATGTTCTAACAGCACAAGTTCCCTAACATGTTCCTATTTTGTTTATACATTTTCTAACAACATGTTCCCTAACATGTTCCTAATTTGTTTATACATGTTCTAACAACAAGTTCCCTAAGATGTTCCTATTTTGTTTATACACGTTCTAACAGCATGTTCCCTAAGATGTTCCTATTTTGTTTACACATGTTCTAACAACAAGTTCCCTAAGATGTTCCTATTTTGTTTATACACGTTCTAACAGCATGTTCCCTAAGATGTTCACCGTTTGTTTACACATATTCTAACAACAAGTTCCCTAAGATGTTCCCCGTTTGTTCCCACAGTACCACCACTCGGGCGAGAGACAGGCATCCGTCTCCTCCTTCGTCACCAGCATCGTTCTCCTGGTGGGTGTCTTCGGTGGTCTGCTCATAGTGGTCACGGTCATTCTCGTCTGCAAGTACTGCCAGGACAGGAAGAAACCAGAGCGGAGGTAGGTAACCATGGCAACGGTGTGCGCTAGCAACGGGGAAATATAGCAACGGGGAACTACAGCAGTGGGGGAATTCTACCAAGAGCGGCGCTGGGTTAGCTTGGGGGAAGTAGAGATAGCAGACTGGCGTGTGGATTCTATTTAGGAAACTTTTGAAATTCGACTTGAAAAATATTTTTTTCTCGAAAAATTTGAGATTTTCATTCACGTTTTATTGTAGATTAGTAGCGCCAATGATAAAATGTATCATATTCTTTGGTGCTAGCTATAAAACCTAAGTTAGCATTAATCCAAATGTTTAGGATAACCCCAGCGGAAACAAGGATTACCCCTGCCGGCACAAAGATTCCTTTTTTTTTGTCATATTTAATCCCCAAAAGACGTCTTCTTTCTCCAAAACTTCTAAACAACCCATTTCTGTTTTAGATCTGTACATCATGATTTGTATTTTCCCTCGCCAGCTTATTCAATAGTTACGCTAGGCAACATATTCACCATTAGCCCTCACCAACATATTTACCATTAGCCCTCACCAACATATTCACCATTAGCCCTCACCAACATAGCCCTCACCAACATATTCACCATTAGCCCTCACCAACATATTAACCATTAGCCCTCACCAACATATTCACCATTAGCCCTCACCAACATATTCACCATTAGCCCTCACCAACATATTCACCATTAGCCCTCACCAACATATTCACCATTAGCCCTCACCAACATATTCACCATTAGCCCTCACTAACATATTCACCATTAGCCCCTCACCAACATATTCACCATTAGCCCTCACAAACAGATTCACCATTAGCCCTCACTAACATATTCACCATTAGCCCTCACCAACATATTCACCATTAGCCCTCACAAACAGATTCACCATTAGCCCTCACCAACATATTCACCATTAGCCCTCACCAACATATTCACCATTAGCCCTCACCAACATATTCACCATTAGCCCTCACCAACATATTCACCATTAGCCCTCACTAACATATTCACCATTAGCCCTCACAAACAGATTCACCATTAGCCCTCACCAACATATTCACCATTAGCCCTCACCAACATATTCACCATTAGCCCTCACCAACATATTCACCATTAGCCCTCACCAACATATTCACCATTAGCCCTCACTAACATATTCACCATTAGCCCTCACAAACATATTCACCATTAGCCCTCACCAACATATTCACCATTAGCCCCTCACCAACATATTCACCATTAGCCCTCACTAACATATTCACCATTAGCCCTCACCAACATATTCACCATTAGCCCTCACAAACAGATTCACCATTAGCCCCTCACCAACATATTCACCATTAGCCCCTCACCAACATATTCACCATTAGCCCTCACCAACATATTCAGTGTTAGCCCTCACCAACATAGCGCTCCCCCACAACGCACGATTCCACACCCTGACTAGATCTAATGATGACCTACCCATCCCCCCTACCCTCCCCCCCCTTCCATCCACATCACCGACGAAACCACTACCTCAGCAATTCAATAAATATCCACTAAAATAAATATCTCGCAAATAAAGCAAAAAGCTGCTAATTCGCACCGGGATCTTAAAAGTCTGCACGGAAAAATGTCTATGGCAACCTCATTTTTCTCACGTTAAAGATAGCAAGGGTCGACCGCAGTATAACGCTCTTTAAATATCTATTATTTAAACGTGGAACAATCCGTCAATACGGGGGGGGGGGGGGGGGAGGGGGGAATATGGGATGGGGGGTTAGGGTGCGGGTCGGTTTCTCGTGGCACCGACCTCCAGGGATTCTACTCTACGTATGCTAAGTTAAAAAATTCATAGCCTCATTCTGATGTAGTTTAGTCACGTGCCCGAGTGACTTCCCTCGCCGCCATATTGAATACCACACGTGCTGTCTCTGTTTTGCATGAAGCGAGGGAGGTGTGGGGGAGGGGTGGCTCAACTTCCATTACTTAAGCCTACGTCACTTCCTCCCGATGTGAGTAAACAAATTTGTTTATGTACGACATTCCACTGACGTAGACAGAGCAGGGGGGAGCATTCAACTCGCAGCGTCGTGTATCTTTTGTACTACAAATACAGAAACTAAGAGCCTGGGTATAATGCGAGCCCGAGAGAGTTATTATCAACGTCCAATGTTTTTAACATTTATTTATTAATAAGTCATTATTCTAGTCGTTACATCACTATAATAATACTTGAATATAGACAACAAGGAAATTAGCTTTATTTTCAGTGTTAGAATCTCATTGGAGACTATGACATAAGATTTAACCAACACATCATATTTTACAAACATTCCCCCCCCCCCACCCCAGTCAGCTAGACTCATACAAATGGAAAGCGCTACTCTCTGTTTAGTAAACGCTGGTATAAAAATGTAAACAACGCATCTTAAACTTAAAATGTAATGTTGCCAATACACGATATCCCCCCATACCCCCCCCCCCCCCCCATCTCCTGTCACCTACCGAAATTTTAAAGTACACGTGGTGAGTAGGGGGGGGGGGGTACGTCCGGAATGTATGGGGTTACAAAAAATGTTAGTCTGTGTAGTGATGCCGTGAATATTGCTCTTTATATTATTTTATTTCCAGAGGTAATAGAGCAGATCAAATGTATCTGAAATGTATCTTTTTTTTCTAATTTGGTTTTACAATTGTAGAATCTAAACCAAAAATTATTGGTATGTCCTTTACTGACTGTTTATTTTTTTCAAATATAGAAGCTACTCGAAAACATAACCTACACTTGATATTATTTTTTCATGTTTTACAACCCTAGAAACTATGCTGAAAACAAAACCTACAAGTAATGTAGTTTTTTTTTCATTATTGTCGCGGCGTTTAGGTAATCGACAACGTGCTCTACTTTTTATTTTCTCGAGATACGGTATTTTTTACTTGCTCCATTACAAACGTGCCGCCTCCGGTACAATTTACTCAATGGCGACCTAGTTCAGATGAACCCGACCCCCTAGGGGAAGTGTGAACATGCAACTCGGACACCCCTCCCCCCTGGTCTACACTTAAATCCAAATCTCTTTCTGAAAATTAGAATATGTGTGGGCCCACAGAAACTGAATTAGAAGAAGAAAAATGTCAAGCATATAAATGCCCTCGTGAAGTTGAGCAAAGGAAAAAGAAATAACATTACTATTAGCGTCCCCTTCCCTATTTTTCCCACAGAGTATAACGCCCCTGCACGATCGTGTTTCATTTATTTATGAGAAAAGTGTCTTTACATTTTTATTTGATTTTTTTCTCACAAGACACTACGCTGACCTATATTCTAAAAATAGGACATGTCAATCCTCCATATTGAATTGGCGTATTGTTTTATATAATGCAAGAAATTAATAAAATATGGCTTAAAATAGATATTCGGAAGACCTAAAAACTGAAAGAAGGCGTAATGTGGGCGAATGCGATATTAAACAATACTTAACATCAAAGATCACTAGCAAAATTCCCATCAAGGGAACTAATCCAATCATTTGGTAAATAAATTTCAAATATCTGATGTAAGTAATAGACTAGAAGCAGTTTTATATTTCTTATATTTCTTATTTCTATTTTTAGAAATTTAGCCAGTTAGTTGAAAAAAATACATGATAGTGGAGACTCAGAAATGAACATATTATTTTCGAAAACTTAAGTCAGAGAACAAAAAGTCTAGTTAGACTAAAATTTGCAAAGTTTTAAAAACAAAAAAAAAACTTAAAAGGTTAATTGGCGAAGCGCTTTGACTTTTAGCAGTGTGGTTTAACCAGCTGATCCTTGTCATGCATCCAAAACTACACCAGTACCCAACACGGAGAGTGAAGGACACATGATTGTTTCATAACACCAACACTGGTATGTAGTCATCTGTGTGCTTTGTTTTGATGGTGGTGATGACTGCAGTGAGGGTTGAGGTAACAGTTTAAACTTTGATTTAATAACGCCAACCCACGTACGATTTTAAGACTTTTAATACACGAAATAAACTAGCACAGAGTTCTGCCACGGACACAAGACACACACTTCCACACGATAACAAGTCTAGCATTCAACTAACTTAATTCATTCGCACGGCCCCAACTTCACCCTAAGGTAACCCAAACCCTGCCTAACCCCAGCAGTCCCGCGAGGGGCGGGCGCTTGACCTGTGCATACATTAACTCGAACTTTTTACGACTGGGACAACTACAGGCTATTCTGACTTGTATCTAGTAAGGGGACGTTCAATCAAACACACTAAGGGTTATTCCTATTACATCTATTATGATCTATCTAATCTACAATTAAACAATATAGTAGTGTGGCCATAAATACTATTAAGATTTGAACGATATTCTATCCCAGTTTTCTATCCTATGCTAATCCCAGTTATAACAAACACCACCACAAAATGAAATCAAATGATGATAATACGGGATAAACCACAGATGTCCACTTTTTAAATGTTTGTGAGTTAGTGCTATATTCATGTAGTTTAACCACCTCAACCCCCTCAATAGTTAGAATTTTAAAATATTGCCACAAAGGTACAGCAAAGAACCTCACACCCAAAATCTCATTTTTCTCAAAAGTAGAAAACTGTGTTAACTGTGGTTTATCCCATGTGGTCTTCAAATTTCCCCTTTATTAAATACACAGCTTCTGACCGCGTTACAAGCCAACGAGTGTTACAGTTACGTAACTTTTGTTACATGTACGTGTTAGAAGTTGTGTTTTGGAATCAGTCTAGTGGACTTTTTTTATCGCATCGATACGCTCAGGGCTCTGGGACTCGTCGTTTTGCCTTTCTTTGCCTGTATCTTAATTGCCTTCAAGACTGACTACACGTCATATCTTGATAAATTAGTGACCGGTAAAGGGTGTTGTAGTTTCACATGGTGACCTAAAGCTGTGACGTCAAACAAAATGGCAACAGTCAAGGAAAAAAATATTTAAAAAAATAAAAAAATTCCGTGACTTATTTTTCACGCGACATAACAGGGACCGGATTTCTCCGGTTTTTCTGTCTTTTATTTCCGCTGTGCCGGTTAGCCACTCAATCATATTGCGGTTCCTTGTCAACTAATGAACCAACGTCACATCCGCTTCCACAGTTCCACTTTGAGGACAGCATCTGAGATGAAAAGGTGGGACTGCGCATGTTCCAGAAAACTCACATCCGGTGACCTATTTAAATGCTACTAATAATCGGATTGAAATTTTCCTTGTTTTTTTTTTTTACTTATTTAAATTTTTATTTTTACTTTTTTAAAGCCGAGACATTATTATAATTACAAGGGTGAGATTTAGATTGTGATTATTGGTCAGACTTGGCAAGTAATTAGAATAGGCTTAAGTTAGGGTTAAATATTCTTATTACAACCGTTAGTATTTTTGTTATGTTGTAATTTAAAGTATCTTATACTAAACATGAAAGTATATAGTTTGGATCCCAGTCTTGAGTCTGTGGCCCATCCAGATCTGATGGGTATCTAACTAACGTTAGAGACTACACTATCTCTTCATATACCGAGGTCGAGAAAACAGAGTAACTCTACTTCAAATGCCAACTGTACCAGAAAGAGTATCTTTGCTTTTACTTTACTTATGCAGATTTTTGTTAAAGGTAGCCCTTTGGTACAATTATCTCCAGTATCCAAAGAGCATCGTGACGTCACCCGTTGCTATTCTACTTGACCCCTGACCTTTTAGCTAACCCTGCTAAAAATGACAATAGCCCTCGACACCTAGTTAACATGACGTCAAACAATCATCCAGTTATAAATAGATCATCAAGCGACTCTTCCACGCGCCCGTTACTCCCGCCGATGTGCAGTTTTTATTCAAGCGGAACTGCTCAACTTAAAGTCGAAGCACATCAGCGTTGTTGTGCTTGGCTTTTTTTTTTTTTGTTGATTTTTTTTTTCTAGCAAATTGTTGCAAGACTCTCCTGGATTTATTGATTGGTGGCGTTCAGTGATTACAAAACATTGCCGCGGGCCATTTTTCCCTCCGCGCGACTCTGGAGAGAAAAAAAAATGGTTTTGAAATGCATTGATTGATGTATAAATCATTCGCTACGCTCGGGGCTTCTGGGATTGTTCGTTGATACACAGGCGATTCTCTGCTTGATAGACCGTCATTTGCTGCCGATAGATAGCAGATACGCTACGTGCAGCCGATAGATAGCAGATGCGCTACGTGCTCGTGTACAATATAAATGATATAGCCTGTATGAGTGTAAAATTGTATATATATATATATATATATATATATATATATATATATATATATATATATATATATATATATGAGTGTAAAATTGTATATATATATATATATATATATATATATATATATATATATATATATATATATATATATATATATATATATAACTTAAACATATTTTGTGAGTGTGTGCGCGTGTACGTGTGTGTGTGCTTGCGTGTGTGTGTTTGTGTGTGTGTGTGTGAGTGTGTGTGTGTGATCGTGCGTGTGTGTGTTTGTGTGTCTGTGTGTGTGTTAGAATCCTGTTAAAACATTTCTGAAATAAGAACACCTAAAGTAGTTGTAGTAACAGTTAACCTTATTTTGTTTGAATCTAATTAAACCTACAGCTCTCAATATCGCCACCACTAACCGTTGTCTTTCGAGTCCGATGGAGATGTGTGGTTGCAGCCCTTTGCTCCCCAGGGGCCACTAAGGAATGATGATGAACCGTTGTCTTTACCCATACATAAGTGACACGAAAAGCCTCGGTCTTAGGATCCGATATTGGCCAGCAACCAAAGAGCCATGAATGTACACTATATTTGAAAGTTAACGTTGTATGTACATAGGGGTAATGTTGCATGTAAAATTCCCACACGCTGTAAGGTACTTACCTCAAACCTAAGGTTGTCTCTGATATAGGCCTATTCTAATATTTGTTGTACATCTTTCCTTCCCCCTTTTCCTCCTCGTTCCCCCGTTCTGCCCGTCCAGTCCCCCCCCCCCTCATTGAACAAAGCTTCAGATCCGGCGCGTTGATTTAATTAGGCCTACGAGTGGACAAATATCATCTGAAACAGGGTTAACATATGGGCTGGGCTATTAGGACTGGCAATTGGTTTAACATGGTTTAACATGGGTTAACATGGGTTAACCTCCGGGTTAACGCAAGCAGTAGAGCTAATTCTAACACTTGGACAGGCTACTGGTCTAAATGTTGGGCTTTCAACTGGGTAAAAATTGGATGGCGTGGCCTAGAGGTAGAGCGCTAGACTGTTAACACGAAAGTCTTTAATCCTGGTTCAAGTCAGTAGAACGTCCCTGAGTCCACCCAGCTCTGATGGGTACCTAAGCCAAGTTAGCGAAAAAAGGCGGGTGTGCATAGTGTTAACCATACTATCCTTTCATACGCCGAAGTCACAGAAACAGGTGAACACTTGCCTCTAAGACCGTCAGTTTCGTAAACGTAACTTTACAACTGGGCTAAAACACTAAGGCATACAACCATAATAATTCCATGATTACATAATTACATGAACTCTAACAGCTGGTATTAAGATTGGGCTATCAGTAAGACTACCAGAAGGGCTAACAACCGAGGTAACAGGTTAGAAAATAAGATCTCGGTGAACGTGAATCGAACCCGGGATAATTGAAACGTGCATTGTGTCAAATTGCTGACTCAGCAGTCGATGAAATCTTGCGCTACTGACTCACATTTTCAAACCCCCAATGATCTATTTTGGTGGGTGTTAGATTTTAAAATTACTAGGACATACTTACAGAAATAAGGTGTAATTGGGGGAGGGGGGGGGGGAGGTGAAACAAAATTAGGATGTCAACAAAACGGTTATATGTTTCTACGGAAGGGGTCTGTGTTTCTACAGTAGGGGTCTGTGTTTCTACAGTAGGGGTCTGTGTTTCTACAGTAGGGGTCTGTGTTTCTAGGGTTAGGGGTCTTTCTACAGTAGGGGTCTGTGTTTCTACAGTAGGGGTCTGTGTTTCTACAGTAGGGGTCTGTGTTTCTACAGGAGGTGTCTGTGTTTCTACAGTAGGGGTCTGTGTTTCTACAGTAGGGGTCTGTGTTTCTACAGTAGGGGTCTGTGTTTCAACCATAGGGGTCCGTGTTTCTACAATAGGGGTCTGTGTTTCTACAGTAGGGGTCTGTGTTTCTACCATAGGGGTCTGTGTTTCTACAGTAGGGGGTCTGTGTTTCTACCATAGGGGTCTGTGTTTCTACAGTGGGGGTCTGTGTTTATACAGTAGGGGTCTGTGTTTCTACAGTAGGGGTCTGTGTTTCTACAGTAGGGGTCTGTTTTTCTACAGTAGGGGTCTGTGTTTCTACAGTAGGGGTCTGTGTTTCTACAGTAGGGGTCTGTGTTTCTACAGTAGGGGTCTGTGTTTCTAGGGTTAGGGGTCTTTCTACAGTAGGGGTCTGTGTTTCTACAGTAGGGGTCTGTGTTTCTACAGTAGGGGTCTGTGTTTCTACAGTAGGGGTCTGTGTTTCTACAGTAGGGGTCTGTGTTTCTAGGGTTAGGGGTCTGTGTTTCTACAGTGGGGGTCTGTGTTTATACAGCCGGGGTCTGTGTTTCTACAGTAGGGGTCTGTGTTTCTACAGTAGGGGTCTGTGTTTCTACAGTAGGGGTCTGTGTTTCTACAGCCGGGGTCTGTGTTTCTACAGTAGGGGTCTGTGTTTCTACAGTAGGGGTCTGTGTTTCTACAGTAGGGGTCTGTGTTTCTACAGTAGGGGTCTGTGTTTCTACAGCCGGGGTCTGTGTTTCTACAGGAGGTGTCTGTGTTTCTACAGTAGGGGTCTGTGTTTCTACAGTAGGGGTCTGTGTTTCTACAGTAGGGGTCTGTGTTTCAACCATAGGGGTCCGTGTTTCTACAATAGGGGTCTGTGTTTCTACAGTAGGGGTCTGTGTTTCTACCATAGGGGTCTGTGTTTCTACAGTAGGGGGTCTGTGTTTCTACCATAGGGGTCTGTGTTTCTACAGTGGGGGTCTGTGTTTATACAGTAGGGGTCTGTGTTTCTACAGTAGGGGTCTGTGTTTCTACAGTAGGGGTCTGTTTTTCTACAGTAGGGGTCTGTGTTTCTACAGTAGGGGTCTGTGTTTCTACAGTAGGGGTCTGTGTTTCTACAGTAGGGGTCTGTGTTTCTAGGGTTAGGGGTCTTTCTACAGTAGGGGTCTGTGTTTCTACAGTAGGGGTCTGTGTTTCTACAGTAGGGGTCTGTGTTTCTACAGTAGGGGTCTGTGTTTCTACAGTAGGGGTCTGTGTTTCTAGGGTTAGGGGTCTGTGTTTCTACAGTGGGGGTCTGTGTTTATACAGCCGGGGTCTGTGTTTCTACAGTAGGGGTCTGTGTTTCTACAGTAGGGGTCTGTGTTTCTACAGTAGGGGTCTGTGTTTCTACAGCCGGGGTCTGTGTTTCTACAGTAGGGGTCTGTGTTTCTACAGTAGGGGTCTGTGTTTCTACAGTAGGGGTCTGTGTTTCTACAGTAGGGGTCTGTGTTTCTACAGCCGGGGTCTGTGTTTCTACAGTAGGGGTCTGTGTTTCTACAGTAGGGGTCTGTGTTTCTACAGTAGGGGTCTGTGTTTCTACAGTAGGGGTCTGTGTTTCTACAGTAGGGGTCTGTGTTTCTACAGCCGGGGTCTGTGTTTCTACAGTAGGGGTCTGTGTTTCTACAGTAGGGGTCTGTGTTTCTACAGTAGGGGTCTGTGTTTCTACAGTAGGGGTCTGTGTTTCTACAGTAGGGGTCTGTGTTTCTACAGTAGGGGGTCTGTGTTTCTACAGTAGGGGTATCTGTTTCTACAGTAGGGGTCTGTGTTTCTACCATAGGGGTCTGTATTTCTACAGAAGGGGTCTGTGTTTCTATAGTAGGGGTCTGTGTTTCTACAGTAGGGGTCCGTGTTTCTACCATAGGGGTCTGTGTTTCTACAGTAGGGGGGTCTGTGTTTCTACCATAGGGGTCTGTGTTTCTACAGTAGGGGTCTGTGTTTCTACCATAGGGGGGTCTGTGTTTCTATAGTAGGGGTCTGTGTTTCTACAGTAGGGGTCTCTGTTTCTACAGTAGGGGTCTGTGTTTCCACCATAGGGGTCTGTGTTTCTACAGTAGGGGTCTGTGTTTCTACAGTAGGGGTCTGTGTTTCTACAGTAGGGGTCTCTGTTTCTACAGTAGGGGTCTGTGTTTCTACCATAGGGGTCTGTGTTTCTACAGAAGCGGTCTGTGTTTCTATAGTAGGGGTCTGTGTTTCTACAGTAGGGGTCCGTGTTTCTACCATAGGGGTCTGTGTTTCTACAGTAGGGGGGTCTGTGTTTCTACCATAGGGGTCTGTGTTTCTACAGTAGGGGTCTGTGTTTCTACCATAGGGGGGTCTGTGTTTCTATAGTAGGGGTCTGTGTTTCTACAGTAGGGGTCTCTGTTTCTACAGTAGGGGTCTGTGTTTCTACCATAGGGGTCTGTGTTTCTACAGTAGGGGTCTGTGTTTCTACAGTAGGGGTCTGTGCTTCTACAGTAGGGGTCTGTGTTTCTACCATAGGGGTCTGTGTTTCTACAGTAGGGGGTCTGTGTTTCTACAGTAGGGGTCTCTGTTTCTACATTAGGGGTCCGTGTTTCTACAGTAGGGGTCTCTGTTTCTACAGTAGGGGTTTGTGTTTCTACAGTAGGGGTCTGTGTTTATACAGTAGGGGTCTGTGTTTCTACCATAGGGGTCTGTGTTTCTACAGTAGGGGTCTGTGTTTCTACAGTAGGGGTCTGTGTTTCTACAGTAGGGGTCTCTGTTTCTACAGTAGGGGTCTGTGTTTCTACCATAGGGGTCTGTGTTTCTACAGAAGGGGTCTGTGTTTCTATAGTAGGGGTCTGTGTTTCTACAGTAGGGGTCCGTGTTTCTACCATAGGGGTCTGTGTTTCTACAGTAGGGGGGTCTGTGTTTCTACCATAGGGGGTCTCTGTTTCTACAGTAGGGGTCTGTGTTTCTACCATAGGGGGGTCTGTGTTTCTATAGTAGGGGTCTGTGTTTCTACAGTAGGGGTCTCTGTTTCTACAGTAGGGGTCTGTGTTTCTACCATAGGGGTCTGTGTTTCTACAGTAGGGGTCTGTGTTTCTACAGTAGGGGTCTGTGTTTCTACAGGAGGGGTCTGTGTTTCTACAGTAGGGGTCTGTGTTTCTACAGTAGGGGTCTGTGTTTCTACAGTAGGGGTCTGTGTTTCTACAGTAGGGGTTTGTGTTTCTACAGTAGGGGTCTGTGTTTCTACAGTAGGGGTCTGTGTTTCTACAGTAGGGGTCTGTGTTTCTACAGTTGGGGTTTGTGTTTCTACAGTAGGGGTCTGTGTTTCTACAGTAGGGGTCTGTGTTTCTACAGCAGGGGTCTGTGTTTTTTCTACAGTAGGGGTCTGTGTTTCTACCATAGGGGTCTGTGTTTCTACAGTAGGGGTCTGTGTTTCTACAGTAGGGGTCTGTGTTTCTACAGTTGGGGTCTGTGTTTCTACAGTAGGGGTCTGTGTTTCTACAGTAGGGGTCTGTGTTTCTACCATAGGGGTCTGTATTTCTACAGAAGGGGTCTGTGTTTCTACAGTAGGGGGGTCTGTGTTTCTACAGTTGGGGTCTGTGTTTCTACAGTAGGGGTCTGTGTTTTTTCTACAGAAGTACAGAAGGGGTATGTTTTTCTACAGGAGGGGTCTGTGTTTCTACAGGAGGGGTCTGTGTTTCTACAGTAGGGGTCTGTGTTTTTTCTACAGTAGGGGTCTGTGTTTCTACAGTAGGGGTCTGTGTTTCTACAGAAGGGGTCTGTGTTTTTTCTACAGTAGGGGTCTGTGTTTCTACAGAAGGGGTCTGTGTTTCTACAGTAGGGGTCTGTGTTTCTACCATAGGGGTCTGTGTTTCTACAGTAGGGGTCTCTGTTTCTACAGCAGGGGTCTGTGTTTCTACAGTAAGGGTCTGTGTTTCTACAGTAGGGGTCTGTGTTTCTACAGTAGGGGTCTGTGTTTATACAGTAGGGGTCTGTGTTTCTACAGTAGGGGTCTGTGTTTCTATAGTTGGGGTTGTGTTAACAGTTGTGTTAGAGGGGTTAGTACTTCCACAAAAAGGGTCAGTGTTTCCACAAGACAGGCAAATTTCCTCCAAGAGCGGTCCCTGTGTGACAAGAAAAGGGGTCTGTATTTAAAACAACAATGTATCAAGACAATTTATCGAGACGTCCGCCAAAGAGGTCTGAGAATCATTAAGCACACATCAGCCGTGTTTAAATAATCTCGAGCTCGAGTCTATCCAACGCTGACTCAAGATAAAGATGGCTGGGCATAGAACTTCCTAAGTGAAAAACTCTACTTCACCCGCTGTGATAACCTCCGAGCAGTGACGGAACTAGAAAAAAAGGCTCCCCCGCCAAAAAAATGAATAATTGGGCCCCGTTTTGGGCTTCACTAAATTTTGAATCAAGTGAGTAATTTAACATAATTCATTACAAACTCATTTCGGGCCTGAAAAAAGAAAAATCGGCCTCCCCCCTTCCCATCCGAATCGCTGAGTTTGGCAGCATGGTAGTTCCGCCCCTGCTTTAAATGACTAATTAACTAATAGTCTTCTTCTTCTTCGTTCTTAATTTTTAGTGTTGGGAGGGATCTAGACTTATCTGCGAGAGGGTTTCAACTCGAGACTTTTTTCGAATTTATCAACCATGAGCTTTGCCGACTCGACCATGCTTCCATCACAATTAAGGATTACGTGTCAACTGGTTATGCGCCATTGAGGCCATTGACTCCGATTTCAGCCTGCTTTTCTTTTTGGATTTCATAGCTTCCTTAGCCTTTGTCCAACCAAGAACAAACTACAAGGCAGCAGTTGTTTGACTTTGGAGTTGTCTCTCCTAGAAGAGTGGCTGTCTCCAGCTAACGAACCTCATCTGCCCGAGGGTTCGATCTAGAGACTTTTGGGTTTAGCAACCATGAGCTTTACCGACTCGACCACGCAGATTTTACTAATACTGTTATCCGCTGTTTTTAACCTAAAATAAAGATAAAGTAAAATGTCCAATTAGAAACGGGTCGATTCGAAATTGATCGAAACTGAGATCAAAGATTGCTCTACAGACCAACACACAGATCCTTGGAACTTGGGAATTAAGAAATGAAAAATATTTTTTAAATAATTTTATAATAACACGGTTTTTTTATACACTACAATGCACCATTATTTATTGGACTTAAAATAATAAAAGCGTGTCGCTATGTTAGGTATTGAAAATGTTTAGAAATTGATAGGTACTTCACTGGTTAACAATAGGCCTACAGACGCTATGAGCAATATAGTTTATTCATATGTGATGTAACTATACTGGTATTTAAATACTACTGCAAGTGGATAGTATTAATATTTATTTGCAGTTAAACATCTTTTCTTAAATAATATAAGCGACATACGCTTCTAGTTATATTTACTAGATGAGGGTACTTTATTATATACTAGCGTACCCGTCCCCGCTAGAAAGAAAGTCCAACGAAATTTATAAGAAGGGTTACCAATCCTATATTCTTAGATGCGTGACCTTGTTTTCTAAAAGTGAGTTATTTAAATGTAAACAATGCCTAAGCTTGGATCATAAATATCGGGACACGGGTTTACCTACATTACCGCATGAAAACCTTGAGTGTACATTAATCACTCACCGTAATAATGAGGTAGAACACACTTCGCTGACCGCCCATGTGTAAGGAACGTAGAGGGGCGCTCTCAGGAGCCCCCCCCCCCCCGATTATACTACCGTATAGGCCCAGCGTACGGCCCCTGGCTCCTCAAAACTAACAGGCGCCATCGTGCTCATAGGATAACCCAGAGTGCCAAATAGCATCCTGATGACGATGATGCACATTGCGTCATTCGCTAAAGTGACACAATGAACAGGATTTTTTCTTTAACACGTAAAATATTATTTGACGTGTTTTAAACTTCAGTGTGACTGATGCAATATGCTAGCGATCTCAATTTCTGATTGGATTATCTAAAAATAGATGATAATTGCATCTTTCGCAAAAGGACGAAACTCTTTGGGGTTTTTTTTACGAACTAAAAGAAACATCCCGGTTAATAATCTAACCTTGGTTAATTTTTCTGATTATTAAAATAAACGTATTACATGGCCCATGTGAGTCTTTGGGGGCCTAAACAGAAATTTTTATTTGCAGCAAAATTGCACCCTACCAGGGCGCCGGAGGACACGCCTGATTCAATTTAGTGAGCGTTTGTAACGCCCCATCCTATCCATAGTCCATCACACTGTTTAGACCGAACGTAGTCGCCATAGCGCTCATGGGAATGACCAGGGCGCCAAATCGCATCCTGCCGGGGGCGGGGGGGGGGGGGGCATGTAAAATTAAATCGCACCCTCCCGTGGCGCCGCCCTTGCGAAATAAAATGAATTTTTTACAGAACCCTTCCCCAGAGTGTTCTAATGAACTCACCAAAGTTTGATGACGATCGGATGAACGCTGTTAAATCAAAATAGTTTTTTTTTATATATACCGCATATAGAGAAAAAACAAATCGCGCCCTGCCGGGGCGCCACCCCTGCGAATTTGAATTTTTTTTCCGTAAAAACTCCTTAAGAATATTCTCAACAACTTCCCAAAGTTTCATGGCGATGTGATGAGAGGTGTAGTTATGCATAAAAGACAAACAAACAAACAAATAGACACACATACATTGCTTTTTCTATATATGGATAGATTTTTTAATAATGTTTCTTCCGATATAGTACATAAAAAAGGTTGATATTTTATACTTATTTTAATATTTTTTATTTATTTTTAGTATAAAATAAGTCAAATTGCATGACTTATAAATTAAAGCACCATGTAAAACACACTTTATTCTATAGTATATACTATATATCAATCTTCGATAGAAAAAAACGTAATCATGTCACCTTGCAATGTCATCGGATCTTGACTTATGTGTAAATATTTAAACTAAACCCTTGTGTGTTTCGACTAAAACACTACCAAAAGATAGAGGAATGAAATATTAGAAAAATAATTAAAATATGCTGAGTATTAATTTACGCGATTTACTTCCCATTTCTAAAATAAGATTTCTTGTTAAGGGAAAAAACTTTCACTTCTGTTATTTAAAAAATATAAAATATTGAGAAACTCAATACTAACACAATAAATATTAAAGTGATTTTTTTTACTTATTGCACGACAGATAAATAAACAAATGTTCTATGATCGTGTGTGCAATTGTTATTTTTCTAGAAGTTACAGTTATCACATCTCTCTTATGTAAAAATGCATGGCCCATACCATTATTAAATACTTAATTTGTATTCTTGTGAATGTTCAATTAAAAACATCAATCGGCGGGCCAACTACAACATAATTAGGTTTTTTTTTCTAGATCTCTAGACAAAGGTAAAAAAATTCATAAAAATGTTTTCATAACAAGCTTTTATGTTTAAAGGCACTAAAAAGTAGATTCTGTTAATAAATTAATTTCTTAAAATTTATAATAATACACTACTATTTATAAATCTGTAAAGAAAAGCGTAGGTCACTATATTATCGATTGGATACTTGTACTAACATTTTGGAAGCGACCCACGCTTTTCTTTATAGTTATATAAATAGTAGTGTATTATTATATACGAGCCGACCCGCGGCGTATCATACGCCGCAGTGGCGTAGCGAGGTCGGCTGTCACCCGGTGCGGCACTCAATGGTGTCACCCCCCCCCCCCCCCAGAGGCGTAGAGACCCTTCCCGGGGACAAACTTTCAAATTTCCGATTTGCACCCCCCCCCCCTCGAACTTTCGATTTGCACCCCCCTCAAGTTTTTTCTCTATATTGCTATTTTTTGCCTTGGTGTCACCCTCCTAAATGGTGTCACCCGGTGCGTTCCGCACCCCCCCCCCCCCCCCCCCCCTCGCTACGCCTCTACGCCGCTAAATTTAGTTGTTTTATTTTCAACTTTTCAGTAATTCATAATTTGTGAACTCGACAGTACCACTGCTGACACTGAAAATATTTGCTTTGAAACACTATCAGTAAGTCGTTAAGGACGATAACCCTCCCTCCCCCCTCCATAACCCAACCCCCAAACGCCCCTCCCCGTGAAAGCAGCCTCCTATTAGCTACCTCCCCTAAGTTTAAAATCGTTTCAAACTAAATTATCTGCCCCTAATAGCCGTCACTAAAACCGGCTCTACGGTTGTAAACATTAGCGTGAACCACAGCTCACCAGACTTCCTAGAGAGGAAGAGAGGGGACTGCAAGGCGCGCTTACAGCTTGTTTTCTAACGTCTCCAAGAAGAGAATTATATATATAGATTTTAAGAAATGTATTTATTTTCTACTTTTTAGTACATTATTACATAAAAACTTGTTATTAAAACGTTTTTTTTTTCAGCATTTTAATTTTTAAAATTTACAATAGAGTTGCATGACTAAAAACCATTGCGCACCTAATGAACGTGATAACGCGTGTAAATAATAGTAAATTATTTTCACTGAATAAAAGTATATGTCAGAAAGAAGTATTACTAGACAATGATGACACGCCAATATATATATATATATATATATATATATATATATATATATATATATATATATATATATATATATATATATATATATATATATATATATATATATATTATATATATATATATATATATATATATATATATATATATATATATATATATATATATATATATATATATATATATAAAGGCTTTAGAGGCGGATATTCAACGTTATTCACCATCATCTTTTCACTTTTGCTGACCAAGACACATGGGGCCGCCTCAGAAATCTCCCCGCTTTTGTCGGTCTCCGGCAATTTTCTCGGCAGTACCCCATCACAGTCCTGGCTCTTTCAGCTGCAGTGCGACCTTCGCCCACCACGTCTCCCTTGAAATTCCCTGCTTTCTATTTCCTTGAGGCGTCCAGTTTAGCGCCATTCCTGTGATGTCTTCTGGATTCATTCTTAGGACGTGCCCCATCCATCGCCATCTTCTTTTTTTCGATTACCTCAGAAACTGTATCCATTTCCATCTCACCTGATCGTCTATCATGTGAGATGGCGTTAGACCAGTGGATGCCTTTTATCCAACATAAGCATTTAGTTAGGAAAGAATCCATTGATCTGCTAGTGGTGTTGGTTACTTTCCAGCGTTCGCTGACATACAGCTTGGTAGTTCCGTCCCTGCTGCCGAGTCGACGGAAGCATATTTCCTATTTTACACTTTTAGAAAAAAAAAATTGTAAAAATTTATTTTGTCAAAATCGTAAACAAATTTACAAAATATTCTACATAATCATTTTCGTTACGCAACAGGCAATTAAAATTGTCGAGCCTAATTCGCCTGGAGAACGTTTTTCAATCTCTGACCACATGTGCCGTCTGCTAATCATTCTTTAACGTCATTGTTTAAACGACGTAATAAAACATATTCAACACCCCGATGACATCACTACACAGCAATCAACAACGTTGCTAGTCGTGCCAGACGAGCCTACGTCAGGCAGCCAACGAGCGGCTCAGATTCCTCTGACCAGGAAGAAACAAGAGTACGCAACCGACAACCAGCGCCCCCACCCCGGGCGTCAAACCACCGCTGCCCCAGCTATTCAAGTTGAGTCCTTTTTCCAACCTCACATTTTCTTGCTAGATCGTGTTGCTGAAAAATATTTCGCGACTTTTTGTTGTAGAGCGATGTTCTGCAACATTTTGTTGTAGAGAGATGTTCTGCGACATTTTGTTGTGGAGAAATGTTCTGCGACATTTTGTTGTAGAGAAATGTTCTGCGACATTTTGTTGAAGAGAAATTTTCTGCGACATTTTGTTGTGGAGAAATGTTCTGCGACATTTTGTTGTAGAGAAATGTTCTGCGACATTTTGTTGAAGAGAAATGTTCTGCGACATTTTGTTGTAGAGAAATGTTCTACAACATTTTGTTGTAGAGAGATGTTCTGTGAAATTTTGTTGTAAAGATATGCTTTGCAACATTTTCCCTGCCGACATAAATATGTTTAATGAAAACGTAATTTAATGATACAGATTTTGTTCAATATTTTTTAGAAAATCCAATTTTCGTTTTTTTCATCCAATTTTTACTGAATGAGAATAACATAAACGGCAGTAAAAATCTGGCATCTATAAATCATCGCTTAATAAACCATCATTCCTTATAATCACATAAGTGAACAATATTCAATTCGATATTTTCATCATTCTTTGTGAGTTTGTTTCGTTCAAAACAAACAGAAGAACGATAACCCAGTATCAAAACTTCGTAAAAGGGCAATAACTGTTTGTTGTGATGACGTCACGCGAGACACGATGTTAGTTATTAATGTCGATAAATTGTCTACGGGTCGAGTGCCGGGGTGGGCGGGGGAAGGAGATTACATTGTTTTGTTAATGCTCGCTTACAGCGGGTGACGTCATTCACTTGGCCGCGCGAGTGTTTTAAACTGCTACGACTAGGCTCCCTTGAGGCGCGTCAACTTTGACTTTGTACTAAGAGCCTGTTCTAATAAAACTCGATCATTAATCTGCCGAAATAAATTGAAAAGTAAAAAACAAAAAATTGAATTGTTTGTGTGAAACGAAAATAGATGAGAGCACGTAAAGTAAGAAGAAAAGGTGGGGGGAGGGGGGGGGAGCAAATTTCATAGAATGTAAAACATTTTTCGTCAAACATATACATATATATATATATATATATATATATATATATATATATATATATATATATATATATATATATATATATATATATATATATATATATATATATATATATTTCTTAGACCCGGACAATGCTGGGTATATCCTACTTAATAAAAAACACACGTAAAGCTCCTTTACAAATAGGCATTACATAGAGCCCAGGGCAGGGCCTGGCCGGGACGGCTAGTATATATATATATATATATATATATATATGTGTGCGTCTGTGTGTGTCTTTTACACACGAAACCCCAAACTCTCGAAACCGTGATAAAGTCAGTAGAACGTCGCTGAGTCAACCCAGCACTGACGGGTACCTAACTCACATTAGGGAAAGTAAAGGCGGTCGGTCATAGTGCTGACCAAACTATCCCTCCATATGCCGAGATCACATAAACAGGTGAACTCTACTTCACTTGCCCCATGGACCGTCAGGTTAAAAAAAAAAGAAAACTCTCCTTTTCCTCTGTGTTTGTGATGTAAAATCATCATCACTTGGTATTCCATAAACGGTCGGTCTCCCACTCCAAGCAAATCACGACGCCGATGACCTACAGCAGCGGTTTCTACAACACTCACATTTGGATCCCCTCCCTCGGTCATGACCTCTCGACCCGGACGTGACGCGCCGGCAAATAAGTCCGTGCGGTACGCGGACTAATTCAGCGCCGATATGAAATATTGATTCGTTTACAAGCGGGAGAGGCCGCTCAGGGTTTTTAATTTGTCCCACTGATGGCTCTGTTACCTAGAAACACTAAGGACTGTCCTTAGCTTTCCCTGTTCAACACACTCACTTATTGCAAGTACATACACTCACAGACATACACACACACACGCGCACACAAACACACACACAGACATACACACACGCGCGATCACACACATATAAACACAACCTCCCCCCCCCCATTACACACACACGCACGCACGCACACACAAACATTGTCATACAGACACACTAACCAAGGGAAGTGACTCTGGTCACGTATACCAACTTTAAAATGCTACCCCAAACATCGGTTATGACGAGTTATCAATCTTAGGTACAGCGTACATACAAGTACTAGGCTCATAACGTCGTCTATATGTTAGCTTACATCAAAGGGTTTCATGACGCTAATATGATTTTATTATACGCTAATAGATCATAACATGTACTGAGTTTGTTTCTGAAACAGCTTTTAAGTTACACCAACATTAATGACAATCTGTGAATTACACCAACATTCATGACAGTCTGTGAATTACACGTACATTAATGGCAATATGTGAATTACACTTATATTCATGACAGTCTGTGAATTACACTTACTTAATGACAGTCTGTGAATTACATTTACATTCACGACAATCTATGAATTACATTTACATTCACGACAATCTATGAATTACACTTAGATTCGTGAATCGTGACTAAGCTATAAATTACACTTAGATTTTTTATTAAACTATAAATTAACCTTGCAATCCCAGCAAATCCATTCAGTACACTTATTTTCTTGACTTAATTATAAGTTACACTGATGTTAACGGTTTCATTTAAAATTACCCTGCATACTTTGTTTCTAAGTAAAAAAAACACATACATGTACGAACTAAATTTAAAATAGTGCCTGTGGTCATTTTAAATGCTGCCGGAGAAATTCATAGTCTGTCTTCACATGAAAACTATCGACACATTTCTCAGTTCTGATGCTATCTCAGTTCTGATACTATATCAGTTCTGATGCTATCTCAGTTCTGATGCTATCTCAGCTCTAATGCTATCTCAGTTCTGATGCTATCTCAGCTCTAATGCTATCTCAGTTCTGATGCTATCTCAGTTCTGATGCCATCATTCGAAAACAAAAATCGATAAGAATAATCATATCTTACAAAGGTAAAAAAAAATGAAAGCTTTAAAAAAAGTGATTAATCTAGAAATCTTGATTAAATCCTGTAAAAAACTGCATTTCTGAACAACACGGGCTTTATGAGAACAAAAAAACAACAACAACAACAACAGATATCCCACAAGTGACCCACCTGTCGAGTAGAACAATATGGAGGAATGTTCTAGTCAACAAATTTGATTGGTCCTAAACACGGAAGAGTCCGCTAAACGCCCTGTTCACTTCAATTGGTTTCTCAATGACAAATACAAACGTAACAGCCCCTTGTCGAGAGGGGCGTGGAGAAATTGAAAGCTGTTTTTAGTTCTAGTTTTACGATAACTTCCGGGTAACGGAAATAACCACAGAATTATAGAAAGGGATGCTCTCAACTATCATTAACCTCTTGTCAAAACTGTCACTAATTTACATAAAATTAGTGATCATTAAACTCGTGATTAGTATAATCTAGAGTCTCCCTCATTAGGTACAGGGTGAATGAGGTTTCACAAGATTAGGTCAGATTATAACGCAATATTCGCTTGTTTATAATACCAAACTTGATTGATAACTAGATTATCTTATACTTCACGTATCATACGCTCGTTGTTTTGATTCATGTGGTCATTAAACACCTTTCAGTGTACATGTGTGTATGTGTGTGTGATTGTTATTGTTATTGTTGTTATTGCTGTTGTTGCTGTTATTGTTGTTATTCTGGTTATTGCTGTTATTGTTATTATTGTTGCTATTGATGTTATTGTTGTTACTGCTGTTATTGTTGTTATTGTTGTTGTTTTTGTTGTTGTATAAAGTGTCCTAAAACACGTCTCACAATGAATGCATTTAACACAAGCTGTGATGTGGCAGTGTGGTTAAGGGGTAGAACATGCACCTGCTAATCCAAACGTCATGAGTACAGTTCTCAAGTCCCTCGATCTAACCACCCACCCCCTCCGACCTTATCCAAAGCAGGTTCCACTATGCATCGTATCAGCAAAACCCTGATGGAACCCCACGGGTTTAGTGACGTACAATTAGAGTGTGAGAAAGGTCTACTTCACCTGTACCCATTGTTCGAGCAGGTTTATACATGTGAAATAAGAGACTAGAAAATGACGCCATTCACTTGATTAAAGATCAACCAAAACATTTCTCTAAGCGTAAAAACATTCATGTCTAGATGAATATACTATCTGCATTTACATGGAGAAGGGGGAAGGGGGGGGGGGGGGGGTAGGCTGAATAAAAGGTGTCAGGAATTGATTCAATTTACTATGGCGCCCTGACAGTTTTCACATAAGCTTACCCTAATTAGTTCTCAATTACACCGGGGTCGTCTGTAATTAATATAAAATAAACGACCTTCCTGCGTTTGACATTTTTTTTTAGATCTGACTGTCTTTCTCATTTTGTAATGGTCAACCAAAGACCATGGAGAAAACGTTTAAAACAACAGCTGATAGGGTGCTGACCAACACAACTCACAACACAGATGGTAACGTAAAAAACGAATAGTTGGACAGATTAGGAGCCGACTGACAAAACTCACAACATAGAAGTAACAAGCGAACAAGAGGACAGATAAGGAGCTAATCAACACAACTCACAACACAGAAAGTAAAGTAAAAAAACGAATAGATTGACAGATAAGGTGCTGACCAACAAAACTCACAACACAGAGGGTAAAATGACAAACGAACAGTTGGACAGATATTTACTGATACACAACACGAACCAAATCATTCCCATTTACTCATTCACTACAGAGATAAAACTAAAATTTATAACAAACGCCCTTAGATATCTCAGGTGAATATACAACACAATGCACATCAGAAAACATGATGTATTGCAGGATTTACCCTCCGTGTATTCAAGTAATAGAATCAGTTAACTAAAACTGCACACATCTTGAGTTAATTTGATACTAGTCAACACTTCTGTCAACAATCTTTCAAATAGACGTACTGGTATTTAGATGTGTTTCAAAGTTATTCCTGTAAGGATAAACCTATTTGCTGAAATGGAAGCTAAGACAATTTTTGAAAGCTCTAAAAGAGTAACGCGATTAGTGTTTGTATAAATAAAAGAAATACGTTTGTGTGTGTCAAATTTTAATTAAAAAATATTATGTTGATCCCGCAAAATACGTTTCAAAACATATCTAATTACCAATATTTTTGTTGACAAAGAAATCCTCATTACTTCCTGGTTTTACAAAACACCTTTGTTATTATTATTTAATTTTTCATTAATTCTCTTTGTAATATAATACTTTGTATTCTACTAGGTAAAATAATTTTCATTTTAATGTAGTGTTATTTTGATGAAACGCACTTTTCCATATATTGTACACTCTGGTGTATTGATCTTAGTAAAGTAGCATTTTTTGTTTTGTAGTGTCCTTAATAATGTTATACAAATAATTATAATGTACTTTTGACGCCATGCTGTGTGTAGCGTAATGTACTCTACGATGTACTTTATCAATCAGACGGAGATGATTAAAAGTGGATTATATTTGAATTAGTTATGCGGTGGGATATGGTTATCTTCAAGTGTACTTGATCGGTTCATGTGATGTGATATTTATCATGTGATGTGGTATGCATAGCGGTGAGAAACACCCCAGAGCACGTGATGTGTAGGTGAGCACTGGTGTGTTGTAATCTGAGAGTGGGATGTGTAGGTGTGTTGTAATCTGAGAGTGAGATGTGTAGGTGAGCACTGGTGTGTTGTAATCTGAGAGTGAGCATGAAACAAAAAGCTGTTGTTTTGATCAGCTTGAGCACGTGCTGATATGGTCAGGGGCGGGTAGGTAGGCGGTGATCAGCTGTCGCAATCTTCGGGTTTTTACACAGGCAGCAGACGACCGCCATGGCAGTAGGCCCTACTCACTCTCATGTTCTGGCACCAACAACAACCCAGATACACAGTTAGATAACAAGCAAATATATAACATTTTTTTTGTAACAGCTGTGTAGTGGGGGGGGGGGGTTACAGGCAGGTGAATTAAATATTTTTTTAAAAGAAAATTTACCTTTTGTGACCTCAAGATTCAGAGGACAGGTGAAGTAGAGTTCGTATGTTTTTTGACCTCGATATATAAAGAGATGGTGTGGTAAACACTAAGCCCAGCGGCCTTTACTCTTCCTAGAGTGAGCCAGGTACCCATTAGAGCTGGGTGGGCTCAGGGACACCCAGCTAACCCATGTCTTGATCAAGATCCGAACTCGAGACTTTCGGGGCAGCAGTCGAGCTGCATTTAGTCTACACATGCATAACGAACCAGCCCTAATGCTTACCCCGACAGACAATCCAACTATCGCCCATTTTAAAGTGCATCGTTAAACTAACAAAAAACGTAAAGAATACATTAATTAAATAACCAACTAGATCTCGCTATTCCATAAAGCCAGAACATTTTTTTATTCTATATCGTTCAAAACACAGCGAACCTTTTTTACAGTGCATTAAGGCTGTTTTCCTAATAGTGCCATACCACACAGTGGGCTAAAAAAAATAAAAATAAACTTCCGCCTGTAATAAAACGCACCATTATCTGTAAATGGCTTTAATAGTTTAATGAAGGAGACTGTTTATACACATTTATAAATGGGTTTGGGAATAGTTTTAAAAAAGCGATTTTTGTCAACCGAGTCGATAAACGGCTTTAAAAGCAAAAGCCAATAGTAGAGGAAATGTTCGACAAAATATTCACTTGTTTACTAGAAATAGATATTTTTAAATGTTAAATGATAAATGTTTTGTGAAATAAAATAAATGTATTAAATAATAATATTAGAGAGCTAAACTGCTAACCCGAATGTCTCGAGTTCCGGGTTCTAGTCAGTAGAATGTCCATGAGTCCACCCAGCACTGATGGGTACTTAACTCACGTTAGGGAAACAAAGGCGGCTGGGCATATTGCTGACCACACTATACCTTCAAATGCCTAGTTCTCTGAGGAAAATTAACTCTGCTTCATCTGCCCCATGTGTCTTGGGCATGAAATGGAAAAGGTGATGAATGTTATATTATAATAATTGCCGCAGTTATAATATAATATGGGCCTCACGGTTATTGTGTTGAGAATGGAAAAAAAAACATGTTGTTTATGTAAAAAACGGTAAAAACCGTAATGTTGTTTATGTTAAGATTGACACAATCATAATGTGTTGTTTATGTTAAGTTTGGTACAATCATAATGTGTTGTTTATGTTAAGTTTGGCACATCATAATGTGTTGTTTATCTTAAGATTGGCACAATCATAATGTGTTGTTTATCTTAAGATTGGCACAATCATAATGTGTTGTTTATCTTAAGATTGGTACAATCATAATGTGTTGTTTATGTTTAGAACGGTACAATCATAATGTGTTGTTTATGTTAAGATTGGTACAATCATAATGCGTTGTTTATGTTAAGATGGCACAATCATATTGTGTTGTTTATGTTAAGATTGGCACAATCATAATGTGCTGTTTATGTTAAGATTGATACAATCATAAAGAGTTGTTTATGTCAAGATTGGCACAATCATATTGTGTTGTTTATGTTAAGATTGGTTTATGTTAAGGTTGGCATAACCAGAATGTGTTGTTGAATCAGTATGTGTGTCGAGACTGGTGTGTGTTACACACCCCCGCACGCTCCCCGCGAGCATTCCAGAAATAAGACACCCTGCATGACGTCATCAATCAAGATTAATTAACATATCAATCAGAGCACAGGTCAGCTTACAACATTGAGGGTTGAGCTCCAAGTACAGGATTGAAAAATTAATTAAAAATCTCCATTTTTGTTTCACGTGCTATACATTTTTTCTTTTCATCAGAATTCTATCACCCAGGCTCTTCTGTAGTAATACATTTTTTAAAAACCGTAACATATCCATTACCAAAATATTAATTGCGAAATATGAGGCCAGTGTTAATTATATGAAAATAAATTACAGTCTGTCTTAAGGCTGCAAGTTTTTTTTTTTAAACTAAGGCTGGAACTGAGCCATGTTAATGGAAATAAATTAGGTCATGTCAGCATGACCTCCTGTTACTGACGTCAGCGGAAATACGTCAAGTAAACGAGTTGTTCAACCTTTGGGTTGAACATGAGATTGATACTCGAATGTGCTGGGTGGGCAATTTTTAGAAGGTTGAATGTCCTAGAGGGACATTTATTCAAATTGTACTAAGAGGACAATTTCTTGATGGTTGAATGTCCTGGGAGGACATTTATTCAAATTGTACTAAGAGGACTATTTCTTGAAGGTTGAATGTCCTGGAGGGACATTTATTCAAATTGTACTAAGAGGACAGTTTCTTGATGGTTGAATACTTGGGAGGACATTTATTTAAATTGTACTAAGAGGACAATTTCTTGAAGGTTGAATGTCCTGGATGGACATTAATTTAAATTGTACTAAGAGGACAATTTCTTGATGGTTGAATGCCTAAGAGGACATTTGAGGACAATTTCTTGATTGGTGAATGTCCTGAGAGGACATTTTTTCTTGATGTAGAGTGTAGGGAAACAATACTATGGTATTTGTTTGGCCACCTAAAAGGACACTATCTGGATAATAAATGTCCTCAGTGGACAATATCTGGATACCGAAATCTCCCTTAAAGAGATGTCCATTTCTGTTTGTATACATGGGACTGTTAGTTTTAATTATACCCTGTTTATCATCATGCGTCTCGTAGGACAGGTACAGTAGAGTTGATGATATACATAAAAATGTGAGAGTGAGTGTGTGCGTGTATGTGTGTGTGTTTGTGTGCGTGTGTGATACGTGACGAACTGTTGTCTAAAGCATGAAGTCTATAGCAGCGTTGCAAAAAATTCTAGTCAGTATACTAGCGCTTAACAAAAACCGTAATCAATATTTCGGTGATGATTTTCCAGAAGTTTTACAGTAAAGCTCCTGTTGATGACGCAAGCCAGCGTCGTAGCGTTACTAACATGAAACCATACTCGATCCGCTAAGTCAAACAAAAACAAAGACGACCTTGACCTACCCATTATCTGCCTGTGTACACGGCGCGCGGGGACGGGCAACCGCGACAAATGGATCAGCTGATTGGGTTGGGGTACGTCGTCCCGGTTATCTCCACTTCCGATATCAGCGGACTCGTAGTCTGCTTTAGTTTCTGGCCATTTCCTCTGAGACTTGTCATTTCCGGTTTGAATTATGGGATCTGGGATCTTGACCTATATATATATATATATATATATATATATATATATATATATATATATATATATATATATATATATATATATAGCCTATATATATATAAAAATATTCATAGGTTTGGGGCTTGTTATATAGATAATATTTAATAATCGGGCTTATGAAAAACAGAACCAAATTATTGCAGTGGAATTATTATACTTTTAAATGTAAGTAGGACTACCTATTGGGAAATTACATAATTATCTGTCCCAAAGTAAAAATGTTGAATCACTGCATTAGGTTTTTACCGACAAGGCGCAATATTTTGGCTGCTAATAATGGTTTAGCATAGGGCTGGTAGAAAACTGGTTATGTTTTTGTTTCTGTATGGGTTGTGTGGGTTGATTTGAAGGTTGATATGATACATGTTGATGCGAAGGTTAATATTATGATACAGGATGATAGTAAGGTTGATATCATGCAGCAGGACAATTAGGGTTAATAGCATGAGTCAGGATGTTAGAGACGTTAACCATTTCACATAAGATGATTGTCATGGGTTTCTCGAACCACGTACAATCTGGTGTATCGAAGATGTGGAGAGGTCATGTTGGGGGGGGGGGGGGTAAACTGACCTATATGTCAGCACTCAGGTCATGTCCCACGGGAGAGACCCTCTCTGGTCCTACCATCAAATGTCAGGTTGTAGGACAAGCGACGTAGGATTCATGACATGTCAAATGTCAGGTTGTTGGACAAGCGACGTAGGATTCATGACATGTCAACGAAAGGGAGAAGAATGTTCATCATTCGATGGAAATTTGTCTCCATTGAAACTCGACCATTCCGAATCAATAAAGCCACACATGATCATCCCGCCTCAACACATCAAAACTTTAGCACTCCGCCTACTCACGGTATATTTCAACTCTTCACTATAAAACTTTTCAACATGGGTTTAGTAATGGTGGTTATACGCACCCAACCCATATACTTAATACTAACAAAGAACCCCCCCCCCCCACACACACACACTCCTCCCCCCCCCCCCCCCACACACACACATCTTGTAAAATCAAGCCTAACTAGTTGCTGACACAAACTACACTAAAATACTGGCATGCTTAGAGCAATATTCTCCTTCTTCAATCAAGTCTTGCGGTGTGGGAGGGGGGTGGGGGGGGGAGTGTGGGGGCGTGTGATAATGTGACTCTGACGAGGCCATTACCGAGTACATGACCCCACAAGACTATGGGTGGTGGTTATTGGTTCCTGACTTGACTTAATGGACAGGCTGGTTATTGGTTCTGGGCTGAACTCGATGGCACAGGAAGAGATTAATTTGAGCGTCCATTTAACACCCAACTAGCGTGGGCATTCGATGTTTGCAATATGTGTTGATTAATTTTTATTTCACTAGCCTAATTTCATTTACGGTAATTGTAAAACAAATAAGTAATACATAAAAGCTTACATCACTGGCTATCTATTAGTATAAGTTGCGGGGAAGAGCTAATCAAATTGTTTCACATTATTTAACAAAGGGACCTGGGGAATATGAACTATGATGTATGATCGATCATGTATTCTAAGGATAGAAAATAAAATTCACTGACCAAAGTTAAACGAATAATGCATGTATCGATAAACTATTCAATTAAATTCCCGCTTCAGGCTGGGGGGGGGTCAATTACAAACCCGGATAGCTTTTCAATAACTATAAAGTGTTGGAAGGGGAGGGGGAGGGGGTGTACGGCATATTGTTGATACTTCTAATAAAAAATCAGGAGCCAGGAAGGAAAGATAAGTAGGGCTAATGATGGAAATTACAAGAGCAAATAGTGAAGATATTGGGGCTAATGATGGAGGCAACTGGGGCTAATGATGGCAGCAACTGGGGCTAATGATGGAGGCAACTGGGGCTAATGATGGAGGCAACTGGGGCTAATGATGGAGGCAACTGGGGCTAATGATGGAGGCAACTGGGGCTAATGATGGAGGCAACTGGGGCTAATGATGGAGGCAACTGGGGCTAATGATGGAGGCAACTGGGGCTAATGATGGAGGCAACTGGGGCTAATGATGGCAGCAACTGGGGCTAATGATGTAGGCAACTGGGGCTAATGATGGAGGCAACTGGGGCTAATGATGTAGGCAACTGGGGCTAATGATGGAGGCAACTGGGGCTAATGATGGAGGCAACTGGGGCTAATGATTGAAGCAACTGGGGCTAATGATGGAGGCAACTGGGGCTAATGATGTAGGCAACTGGGGCTAATGATGGAGGCAACTGGGGCTAATGATGGAGGCAACTGGGGCTAATGATGGAGGCAACTGGGGCTAATGATGGAGGCAACTGGGGCTAATGATGGAGACAACTGGGGCTAATATCAACACCAGCCTAGAGCAGGGGTCGGCAACCTTTTGGGGCGGAAGAGCCAAAAGTTACAATTTACCACATTTCACAGTTTTTAAAGAGCCACAAATATTTTTATGTCAATATTATGATATGTGATTAGGTATATATATACCTATATATATATATATATATATATATATATATATATATATATATATATATATATATATATATATATATATATATATATATATATTACATTTTAAATAAATAGCTTAAAATATAAAATAATATTTATTCATATAAAAACATACACATGTTTCGCACAAAACATATTAAAGTAGTTTAGCAAGCTCTGCTCGAAATTAGAAACTTTACTTTGTTATTAGTTCTCTATTTTAATTACCGAGTATTGCAGACTAATATTTTTATGAGTTTTAAAAATAAATTAAAATAATTATTAATATGTGTGCATGGAGCTGAAGAGCCGCATCTTGACATCAAAAGAGCCGCATGCGGCTCGCGAGCCGCAGGTTGCCGACCCCTGGCCTAGAGGCCAATATGCCACGGTCTAGACATCTGTATGCTGGCTTATATTTTCAATACAGGTTGATCGTTAATAACATCCTTTTTTTCCACGACGGAGTCACCGCCCTTGCCACAGTCTGTGTTATTTTTAGCTCTCTTTAAAGAAAATTCTTCCACAAGGTTTCTGGTCCGTAAATCATAATTGCGGCAAGACGGCTTTTTCTGCTGAAACAGCCTTTTTTTTTTTAATTTAACATTTTCTGACACAGATTTTTATCTTTGTCATCTACCTTCTTTATCTTCGTCTTGTGCCGGATAATCCAAAGATTAGCAGACTGATAACAAGTAGCTGTAGCCGTATCTTTCAATGAAACCCTGAGGTCATAAGAACTCGATACTTTGAAACTTTTGGTAAAAATGTATGTGCCGTTGGTTAATATTCACAAATAATGGGAAAATATATAAATAATATTCTTTTCATAAGGATTTCACTAAGATATATATATATATATATATATATATATATATATATATATATATATATATATATATATATATATATATATATATATATATATATATATACATATATATATATATATATATATATATATATATATATATATATATATCCATAAAACAAGTAAAAATGTACAAATTATTGCCATTCGATAACATTTTTAAAATGTGGGTACATACAATTAACTTGAGCATGTTTTTTGATCAACTGGATTTCTAGAATCATGGTTGTCTTACCGGGTGTGGCATTAGAGAAATTGTTTTTAACTAAAATACTGACAAAGTCACTTGTGAAACATCTTTTCTCTAAACAAGTTACCGACCTGACGGGGATGGTGGGGATGGGTGTAATCATAGCTCCTGATCATTTAACTGTTCATTGAGTCGTCTGATTAATGTTTCCTCGGTTTTAATTGGGAAATGGGGGGGGGAAGGGGTAGGGGGGGGAGGCAGAAAACAGGTAACCTGATCCCAGCGCACGCGACCTCTGACCCGATAACTACTGACTTTCCTGTGACATAAGAAAACCTGAATTTCCTGTGACATAAGAAAACCTGACTTTCCTGTGACATAAGAAAAGCTGACTTTCCTGTGACATAAGAAAACCTGACTTTCCTGTGAGCTAAAGAAAAGCTGACAGTTTGTAGACAGGAAGTGCGTGTTCAGGCATTGACCAGACGATACACCAGACGAGACAGTAGCACCGGTGCAGTCTGGGAAGAGTTCCACTGTAGACATCTAATCTGGCCTGGAAGCTCAAGTAGCCTAACTAATTAGCTGACAGCAAGCCACACCGAACTACTTGTGCTAAGGTTTCTTTCACCGAAACAAAAAAATAAATTGTCTCGATTTCGGCTACACAGTACATGAGCTGACGTCATGGCGGCCATGTTTGTGACGTAATTGGCAACTTCCGTTCATCCTTTATTGTGAACCTAATCACCTGCTGTCGGCCCCAGCAGACGAGATGAATTCACTCGCTCGAGCCTCGCACGAAAGCACCAATGGCATGCTTCCTCTCCTTCGTCCTTGACCTAACTTCAAAGACATCGCAACCACTCACCAACTTGCGATGGGCATCTCTTTTTTTTTTAACTACTCATCGGTCAGTGTAAACTTTGACCCATATTTCAGTCAAAAACAAACGTCTTCACGGGGGAGGGGGTCAGGGAGAGAGACGATTGTGTGTGGCTAAATCTCGCGGTGTCTCGCAGCCCGAGAGTGGGTGTCCATTCATGACGTCACGCACCATTTAAATGAGGTGGGCGAGGGGCGGGTCATATTTTAGTGACAATGTGCTGGTAAGAGATTATGGTGTGCAGGGTCATGACGCGGCATAAACTTAGTAGGTATGTGTATAAAAATGAAGAAAACAATTATGAAAAAAAAAATTAGTTTTTGACTGGTTGTATGGAGGTTTGAGGCATTATTTTAGCTAATGTGGTGGGTTAATTTTGAGTGGAGGTGGGATGAACATCGGCTTAGGATTGAAGTTTTTGGCCCAGTGTTAAGTTAAATGCCAGGGTTTGATTGGAGTCTAATCTTACCCACCAATTTGTGTCATCGTTTGTGTCCATATGATCCTGGTCTACATCAGTGGTGAATAGTGTGCACCAACTCAAAGGTCTTGATATCCACTTGTATGTAATAGTGTCTATTTATAATATCAAGTGGGCAGTTTTATAGTAACAGTTACCCTATGGGTTTTATCTGGTTGAGATTTACTGGGTTCAGAATAATGATAAACATTATTGACTGATGTCTATCGTTGTCTACACGGATGTTGAATAATGAAAACATACACTGCTAACTAAGAAATGGAGAGCTGAATAATGTACGATAATAAAACCGTAATTTAGGTATCGAGTTTTAAAATTTAGTTTTTATGAGAGAAGTCGTATTTATAGTTCAACCTGAATAAGACACTCTGTATAGTTTACTTGTATTATAAGTGGTGCCGTATGTATAGTTTACTAGTAATATGAGTGAGGTGTAACAGTTATAGCTATGTCAACATGGTGGATAGATACGGTGAGGGAGTGGGGAGGGGATTGATGTAGTTTCAATATAGTCTGGCCATGCTGAAGTCTGTGACTAGTGTTGAAGATGTGGCCGGTTCTAGGCACATGACCTTGACCTTAGGACGGTGCATATCATTTTCTTTTATGTCTTTTATTTGCCTACAACCAAGCAAAAGAGTAAGGGCATAATTTGGTAGAAACAAATATGCCTTAAGAGATATTTGTTGAAAAAAATGAAGGATGTACTCTGTTTTGTTGTATACACTAGTCTATTTTGTTATATAAAATCTGTTTTCTTTTGTAAAGTTTACTTTTGTTCGTGTCAATGAAATTAAACGATGTTTCATAACATGAACGTCTTTCGTTCTAACAGTACATGTTCATTGATCTTTCCACATCATGACCTACATGTTTGCCACACTACTTGTTAGTTAGCTTATAAGCCCACATGATAATCAGACTACAAGCCCACATGATAATCAGCCTACAAGCCCACATGATAATCATCCTACAAGCCCACTAGTTTAACCACCACCAGCCCAAATTATAACCATCCTACAAACCGACCAACACCTATGACAAACAGCCCACCAACACCCGTGATAGTCTACAACTCACATGTTGACCAGTCCACATTATAATCACCCCGCCCACCCACAAATGCACCAACCCACCAGCCCAAAAGATATTCGCCTAAACACACACACGTTTGTCTGCTCATACGTCTGTCAACCCGCAAACCAACCAAATTACTGCCAACCCAACCGCCCATCAACCACATCTCTGCCAACCCACCCGCCCACCAGCCCACCAGCCCACCAGCCCACCAGCCCACCAACCACATCTCTTCAACCCACCAGCCTACCAAACACAAATTCTGTAAAACCACCAGCCAACCAGCACACCACCCACACGTCTGTCAACCCGCAAACCAACCACATCTCTGCCAACCCACCAACCCATCAACCCACAAACCCATCAACCCACCAACCCATCAACTACATATCTGCCAACCCACCAACCCATCAACCCACTAACCCACCAACCCACCAACCCACCAACCCATCAACCCACTAACCCACCAACCCATCAACCCACCAACCCACCAACCCACCAACCCATCAACCCACCAACCCACCAACCCACTAACCCACCAACCCACTAACCCACCAACCCACCAACCCATTAACCCACTAACCTACCAAACCACCAACCCACCAACCCACCAACCCACCAACCCATCAACCCACCAACCCACCAACCCACCAACCCACCAACCCACCAATCCACCAACCCACTAACCCACTAACCCACCAACCCACTAACCCACCAACCCACTAACCCACCAACCCACTAACCCACCAACCCACTAACCCACCAACCCACCAACCAACCAACCCACCAACCCACCAACCCACCAACCCACCAACCCACCAACCCACTAACCCACCTCTCCCTCTCCCCAGCGACTCCGGCCGAGAGAACATCTCCGAGCGGAAACTCCGAGCCCTACAGCGCTACGAGACGGTCAACTCTGACATCTTCTCCGACCCCAGCACCTGCTCCCTCGACGGCGCCCCGCTGACGCCCCGGAAAACGGTCGATTTCAGGTGAGTCCCTGCTGCCAGACCCACCTGGCTCCCTCACCTGTGATTACGTAACACGGTAGAGCTACCTGATGATATTCATTTCCCTCCCGATGACTGAGACGACAAATGGCAAGCTAATCTTGGTACGTTAGGAGGCTGTGTATAAGAAAAAAATTACTGGTTGCTTAAGTACAGTCTTGTTCTGTGTGTACTATACAGGATTTTACAGCTAGATGGGTTGGGTCTATACAACAAATCTGTGTTTATTGTAGGTATTTTGTTTTGGTTTGTTTTATTTTATTTTTACATCCAGACTAGTATAAACAATTACATAATAACAATGCCCACATTACTACAGTATGAAGTTACATCTAAACTACTATAAGCAATTAAACAATAACAATACAGTCAGAGATCACAGATTAGAGTATAACATTAGATCATGACTTTATATCATGACAATACAGCATGATATAAGAGCATGATATGAGAGCATGACATTAGAGAATGGAATTACAGCATGACATTACAGCATGACATTACAGCATGACATCACAGCATGAAATTACAGCATGACATTATAGCATGACATTACAGCATGACATTACAGCATGACATTACAGCATGACATTACAGCATGGCATTACAGCATGACATCACAGCATGACATCACAGCATTACATTAGAGCATGACATTACAGCATAACATTACAGCTTGACATTACAGCATGACATTACAGCATAACATTACAGCATGACATTACAGCATGACATTACAGCATGACATTACAGCATGACATCACAGCATGACATTACAGCATGACATTATAGCATGACATTACAGCATGACATTACAGCTTGACATTACAGCATGACATTACAGCATGGCATTACAGCATGACATCACAGCATGACATCACAGCATTACATTAGAGCATGACATTACAGCATAACATTACAGCATGACATTACAGCATGACATTACAGCAAAACATTACAGCATGACATTACAGCATGACATCACAGCATGACATCACAGCATTACATTAGAGCATGACATTACAGCATAACATTACAGCATGACATTACAGCATGACATTACAGCATGACATCACAGCATGACATCACAGCATGACATTACAGCATGACATTACAGCATAACATTACAGCATGACATTACAGCATGACATTACAGCATGACATTACAGCATGACATTACAGCATGACATTACAGCATGACATTACAGCATGACATTACAGCATGACATTACAGCATGACATTACAGCATGACATTACAGCATGACATTACAGCCTGACCTAAAGTATAAAACTGGAGCACAAGACAACTGACATATTGAATCCACCCACACACGAACCCTTGTCACGTGACATAGATGACAACACGGGCAGGGCACTCATTTAGATTACACGAGAACAATGGACGGTCACTCACGTGCAGTGAGCTGTGTCAGACACGAGCTTTCCTGGGATGGGGTCAAACGGTTAAATGTACCCGGGGGGGGGGGGGGGGGGGGGGGACATCAAACCGGAGATGTGTGTAGGGAAAAAATGGAGGGTAGGTATAGGTGGGGCTCGGAAAGGTGAGTAGGTACGCGGGTGAATATGTTTATTGGAAGGGGGTCAAATCATTGTTCATCTGTACATATATATATATATATATATATATATATATATATATATATATATATATATATATATATATATATATATATATATATATATATATATATATATATATATATATATATATACATATATATATATATATATATATACATATATATATATATATATATATATATATATATATATATATATATATATATATATATATATATATATATATATATTTATATATTTATATATATTTAACTATATATATATCAGGAAAAAAGCTATATATTACATGAGACACAACCGTAATTTACGGGGTCCTTTGGGTGTTATAACCCTCTAAACTCCTTTAATACTTCCTGCCCAAGTCACTGTATACAGGGCTAGTCATAAGCAAGGTGAATGGCTACACGTGTAAGCATTAAACAGATCTACTCTACTTCGTCTATCCTGAAGGTCACCATAATCTGTAACTAAAAAAAAACAACGTTTTGATACGGAATTTGTTTCTGCTAATCGCTAACACACTCCTTACCCCACCACTTTGTCTCCCCAGGCTCCCCGACAGGGCAGGGGATGTAGAGTCCGCCACGGATTCCGCCCATGTAAAGTCCGACTCGGAGAAAGGTGAGTGTTGTCTTAATTACAGGTAATCATCATTACATAACACGGCATTATCGATTCAAACCCTACACCTAAAGGAATGAATTCCCTTAAATAATTAATTAGTTTAAACTTTCGACCGAGATTCTCATGTGAACAGAGAATCATGCGATGATGAATACTGTCATCGCATCGAAAAAAAATGTAACAGTACTTGGCTGTGCTATGTATATATATATATATATATATATATATATATATATATATTTATATGTGTGTGTATGTGTATATATGTATATGTATATATATATATATATATATATGTATATATGCATATATGTATGTATGTACATATATATATATATATATAATGCTATAAGAGTACAATGAGTGTGTTGCCACTACGTTGGTGTATCAGATGGGCTTGCTGACTCCGGTGTTCTACAGACGTAATGTAATCACATCGCGCGGCTTCAGCTTCAGCCCTTAGGGCTTCTAACCTTGCACTCTAACGCTCGACCCTAACGCCACCCCTAACGAGGATTACATTAACCGAAATATTCTCCTGCCATTCGACGTCTTGTTAGTGGGTTAATCGATCCGGTCTGAAGTTATGTTCAATGCTGGTAATATCGATCTAATTATGTCGCCCATGGTGGCAGTATCGTTCCAATTATGTCGCCCATGGTGGCAGTATCGATCCAATTATGTTGCCCACGGTGGCAGTATAGATCCAATTATGTTGCCCATGGTTGCAATATCGATCCAATTATGTCGCTGATGGTGGCAGTATCGATTCAATTATTTTGTCCACGCTGGCAGTATCGATCCAATTATGTCGCCCATTGTGGCAGTATCGATCAAATTATGTTGTAAATGGTTGCAGTATCGATCCAATTATGTCGCCCATGGTGGCAGTATCGATCCATTTATGTCACACATGGTGGCAGTATCGATCCAATTATGTCGCACATGGTGGCAGTATCGATCAAATTATGTTGTCAATGGTGGCAGTTTCGATCCAATTATGTTGCCCTGGTTGAAGTATCGATCCAATTATATTGCACACGATGGCAGTATCGATCCAATTATGTTGTCCATAGTGGCAGTATCGATATAATCATATTGCCTAAGGGGTGGGGAGGGGGGCATATTAGGTTGTTACATGACTCCTGACCCCAACCTCCCCCTTTCCCCCTCGATACTTGACAAAATGGCGGTCAATGGGACGCAGCTTCTCATTTAGATATCACATAACCAAACCACCCCCCCCCCCCTTCCCACAAATGTTTAACAACTCCTATTTATGAACTAGCCACCAATACTATGTAGTGATACATCTTTGTAATAGATCATATGTTGCTAGCTATAATTAAGTACTGCCTTAAACTAGCTGATGCGTTAGTTTAGCCATAACATTAACGTAATCTATGCCGAATGTTACTTGTACTTTAAGTAACACTTAAGTTTTATTTTGGCCCATCTCAAATAGTCCTTACACTACCTGCTGCTTAAGTTTAGCCATAAGATTAAGGTCATCCATGCCAAATATTACTTGTACCAATTAACATTTAAGTTTTGTATTAATCTTTCATTAACCCCATGCCAAATGTTACTTATATTAACTAGCACTAAAGTTTTGCCATCTCATTACATTATCCCTACATTAAATGGCCCTCACACGAACTAACACTAAAAAAAATTGCGCTAACGTCACATTCTCCCCATGCCAAATGTCAGTTTTTGTGTACGTGTCAATTCCACTAATAACACGTAGATGCATTATGGGGAAAAATTGTGTTTGACGTCATAACTTCTCGTAGAGGTCTACTTGAAAAGATGAATTATGAATGAGTGTTTTATTGTTTTCACATTCCGTCCTTCGCTCAATGCCTCTGTACGGTAAAGTTTGTTGAGATTAGCTTGACAAGAGTTGTCTAGATTTTTTCTAACGACAAGAATGATCTGAGACTTCAGTGACGTCAATAGTTTTGATCTCAGTTTTAAAAACAAACGAAACAAAACAAAAATTGAAATGTTTGTTTTGTTATTTGCTATTTTTTTTAAATTTAGTATTTGCTTCGTGAAACTTTCTTCAACGCAACCTTAGTCTTCCCTCTGAGCAGTGTTTATCTACAGAATTATATCACTACCAAATGACACCACTACAAAATTATACCATTACGAAATTATACCACTACAAAATTATATCATTACAAAATTATATCACTACAAAATTATATCACTACAAAATTATATCACTACAAAACTATAGCACTACAAAATGATATCACTACAAAATGATATCACTACAAAATTATATCACTACAGAATTATATCACAACAAAATTATATCACTACAAAATTATACCACTGCAAAATTATATCACTACAAAATTATATCACTACAAAACTATAGCACTACAAAATGATATCACTACAAAATGATATCACTACAAAATTATATCACTACAGAATTATATCACAACAAAATTATATCACTACAAAATTATACCACTGCAAAATTATATCACTACAAAATTATATCACTACAAAATTATACCACTACAAAATTATATCACTACGAAATTTTATCACAACAAAATTGTATCACTACAAAATTATATCACTACAAAATTATATCACAACAATATTATATCACAACAATATTATATCACAACAATATTATATCACAACAATATTATATCACAACAATATTATATCACAACAATATTATATCACAACAATATTATATAAAAACAAAATTATATCACAATAAAATTATATCTCTACAAAATTATATCACAACAAAATTATATCACTACAAAAATTCTCCTTCACTCATCAAAGTTACTTGATAACACATTCAGATAATTGATCTAGTAAATGGCTTAGACCCGCCCCACCCCCCTCCAACCTCTCCCCTCCCTTTGTAGATTTGACTGTTAAAGCTCCAAATGTCCAAATTTTGTAAAATATTTTGTTTTATTAACAATAAATTATGGAGAGTATGTGTGTTGAAAAGTGTTTGAACCAAAACTAAGTTATATGGCAGTCAGATCTTTGTAAATTTATTGAGGAAATTATACTTTGTCCTTAAAATAATAAATCTTTAATGTATTTAGGTCAGCAAACTATTATACATTTCATTATTTTAACGATATCGAGGCTGGAAAATTTATACTATATTATACTAAATATATAGGTCAAAGAATAAATACTATGGGTTTATTGTTTATTTCTCCGTTAATCAAAGACATTCCGTTTTTTTGGAATCCCACAATCACCCTCATGAAGTGTATCAACATAGTTCCTGAACACAGTGGCGTAGCGAGTTCGGGTGTCACCCGGTGCGGCACTTAATGGTGTCACCCCCCTAGAGGCATAGAGACCCTTCCCAGGGACAAACTTTCAAATTTTCGATTTGCACCCCCACCTCAAACTTTCGATTTGCACCCCCCCCCCCCCTCAAGTTTTCGATTTGCACCCCTCCCCCTCAAGTTTTCGATTTGCACCCCCCCCCCCCCCTCAAACTTTCGATTTGCACCCCCCCCCCCCCTCGAGTTTTTCTCTATATATTTTGCTATTTTTTGCCTTTTAGTCACCCCCCTAAATGGTGTCACCCGGTGCGGTCCGCACCCCCCCCCCCCGCCCCCCCCTCGCTACGCCCCTGCCTGAACATAACACCCCCTCCCCTCTCGCTTCAGTGTGGAGAGAACGATTTACTCTCTCCACTTCATACTATTGAAATTAAGAAAAAAAACTACCATTAATTTAAAAGAAAAAGTTCCACTTTGATGCTAAGAATGTTGACATTTAAAAACATTTAGAAGATAAAAATATTGTGTGTATGTCAATGCTGGTCTTTTTACTTTCTAACGATGTGACATTTAACAGAACCACGATTTTTGCTGTAACCTTTAACACAGATAAAAAAAATCGCGCTCCAAGCCACACTATTAGCAACGGTTACGTGACGTCATAGCAAATAATAAACTGTAAACAACGGATTGTAAACGGACGACATTAATTGTTGAAACTACGGATGGCTCTAAATGTGTATTTGAGTACTCACACATCAAGGTTACTGAATTATCTGACCGCACTATTCCCGACTCGCCCCTAACCCCCAGCTAATGCTATGTTTTCCAGATGATTTCACAGACCATCACTAACCCCCAGCTAATGCTATGTTTTCCAGATGATTTCACCGACCGTCACGACCCCTACACAACTAACCCCCAGCTAATGCTATGTTTTCCAGATGATTTCACTGACCGTCACGACCCCTACACAACTAACCCCCAGCTAATGCTATGTTTTCCAGATGATTTCACTGACCGTCACGACCCCTACACAACTAACCCCCAGCTAATGCTATGTTTTCCAGATGATTTCACAGACCGTCACGACCCCTACACAACTAACCCCTAGCTAATGCTATGTTTTCCAGATGATTTCACCGACCGTCACGACCCCTACACAACTAACCCCCAGCTAATGCTATGTTTTCCAGATGATTTCACCGACCGTCACGACCCCTACACAACTAACCCCCAGCTAATGCTATGTTTTCCAGATGATTTCACCGACCGTCACGACCCCTACACAACTAACCCCCAGCTAATGCTATGTTTTCCAGATGATTTCACCGACCGTCACGACCCCTACACAACTAACCCCCTTCTAATGCTATGTTTTCCAGATGATTTCACCGACCGTCACGACCCCTACACACAGGTCCACACAGAGACGGAAATGGCAGCAGCAGGAACCGGAAGCGCAGCGCCGAAAGGAGGTCAAAATGGCGGCCACGGAGGCGGGGCAAGTAGGCGAGTATCTTTCCAGCTGGAGGTGCTCCCGCGATCCAGCTCCACGGCGGATATCAAAGTTCGAAGGTTTGCGCTGCAATGCGCATGCTCTCAGTGGCGACTTCCGTTCCTCATAGTTTTCTTTATTTCTGTCCCCTTGATCTAACCCCCCAACAACGCCCACTCTATTCCCATTTCTAAAAGGATGGTTGATGTTAGTTTCCATGATTAATTTTTTTTTTCTTGGTTCTTCTATCATTGGTGGCAGGGCTATACAGATTAGAACTCTAGGGTTTAGGAACTTTTTCATAAGTCAAGTGTGATGCAACTCTGCTAGTTTGTGGTCAAATCTTGTAATTCAGTTTTGACACATTTCTAAAGCAGCGCTCAAGATAATAGCATTCCCGAAGACAATGCAAGAATATCTCTTTTTTTTCATTTTTTTTCTCAAATATTAAATTAATCAATTAAATATAAAATATTTAAGAATATTTTTTCAAGAACTAAATGGTAGATAACTTAATACTAACGATGACTAATATAGTCAGGTTAACAGTTGTTCACGCCGAATGTTTACTAACAAACTGACAAAGCTAGTGATATTCATCATGGAATTTTTGCGGCATAAAGTCGATAGAAGGTACAGCAAACTTAGTTAGTCACGAGGGGTGTCGATTCAAGAACCATTAGGCTGGTAGAAATAAAGGTAGTACTTGTTTTTTTTTTTTTTTTTTTTTTTTTTTTTTTTTTTTTTTAACTTAGGACTCCGCTGTTGCGTAAAAATATCTAAATACTAGAAGAAGAAAAGAACACACCCATAAATAACCTTTACAATAACAAGCTATTAAATTAACTAACAATGATTCGCTAATTTTAAAGCTTTAATGGCAAAATATTAAAGCTTTAGTCGCCAAGTGTATTGAAAAATTTTCTTGCTTAACCAAATATTTTATTTATACCATAAATTACAAACGAAAACATTTTTATGTTCTTAACTGCAGTTAATTTAAACCTTGTTATTGTGAATGTTTTTATAGTTGTTTATTTTTCTGATAAACAGCTTTAAGGATAAGTTAAGCCAATGTTAATTTCAGGCACAGAGGAATGGTTAGGGCTTGGATTAGGGTTATGTTTTAAGTTAGGGTAGTGGTTATAATTTTAAAAAAAAACACCTGTACGCCCTGCCAGTTATAATAGAAGTACTTTTTTCCATGAAGCCAAAAACATAAAATCTTATACAAAACAAATTTTAGATCTTTTCTAAAAAAAAACATTTTTTTCAACGATAATTTTTTTTATTGAAAATTCTTATTACTTAAAAAAAAAAATCCACACACTTATTAAAAAACATTATAGATGTGTATTATTTTCTGAACATGGAAAATTTCAATCTCTTTTTACCAATCTCCTTTGCTAACACTCGGTGTAGCTGTATGTATGTTTGTTTCCTGGGCTTGGCAGCTTTATACGAATGAGGAATACGAAACTAAATGTCGCCACAGCTTTTCTCCCTTTTTAGTGTTGGCCCCCTCGCACACTATTTTCCTGTTCTGTTTTCCAACAGGAATTCGATGTTTTGTACACCGTTGTGATGGGCTGTTGGGCTGTTTTAGGCTGACAGCAAACACACACACACACACACACACACAGAAGTACACACACACACTCACACACACGTGCACACATACACACAAACTAGTTTGAAAACAGATCAATTTTATGTTGTTTGGTACATACAGAATCAAAGCATAAGCGCCTGTTTTCAAAATGTTGAGCATAATGTTATTTATAGCTACGTTTTGAGTTCCTTGGAGAGAATGTGACAACAGGTTGTATTGCACAGTCTATACAGTTGTGTTGTATATGTGTTTGTGCGAGTATGTGCATGTGTGTTGATGTGTGAGTACATGTGACCTTGTGAATGCCTGTCCTTGTGTAAGTGTTAGTTATTTTAAAAACGTGTTTGTATGAGCGAGTGTGTTTGCAGAAGTGTTTGTGTGTGGGAGTGGGTAGGAGGCTGTTTATTCCCTCTCACGAAGCTCGTTATTATGCGATACTAAAACCACACGATCAACGAACAGAAAACAATGATCATTTAAATCAGAACGTCAGACGGAACTTTAGTTTTCTATCTCAACGTGCAGTGTCTCTGTCCAACCCAAGCATACCTATATCCCTGACTCCAGTGGCGTAGCGAGGTCGGGTGTCACCCGGTGCGGCACTTAGTGGTGTCGCCCCCCAGAGGCGTAGCGACACTTCCCGGGGACAATCTTTCAATCAATTTTCGATTTGCATCCCCCCCCCCCCCCCTTCATCAAACTTTCGATTTACACCCCCACCTCCCTCAAACTTTCGATTTGCACCTCTTAAAACACTATCATTTTTCTCTATATATTTTGCTATTTTTTGCCTTGGTGTCACCCCCCTAAATGGTGTCACCCGGTGCGATCCGCACCCCCCTCCCGCCCCCCCCCCCCCCCTCGCTACGCCTCTGCCTGACTCACATAGGATTAACTCTTGAAACTTGTCGAGAAAAAAAAATGTTTCGCCTTTAATGGAAATATTTCGAAATAAGTTATGAAACGTCTCATCTGATACGTCATGTTCAACGTGCCGGAAACACAGCCAATCAGCTGGGGCATGTCGTGAGGTCACGTGATTCCAACAGCCAATCACCTTACCGGTATCTGTTTGGTTTCTTCTCTTATGAAATCCTTACGCCGCCCTCGGGCCCTGGGTGTGACGTATTGCCACGAGTGTGACAGACTGGCTACCGGCGTGACAGATAGCCAGCGGCGTGACAGATGGCCAGCGGCGTGACAGATAGCCAGCGGCGTGACAGATGGCCAGCGGCGTGACAGATGGCCAGCGGCGTGACAGATGGCCAGCACCGGGCCAGGCTTCCGCTGTATGTGTCTTTGTCTGAGCGACCTTCTCTGAAAGAGCCACGAAGATTTATTGCCATCAATTTTTCCCTCTCCCTTGTCCATTCTTCATTTTTTTTTATTTGCCTCGAATGAATTCTTTGCATCCATTTTAGTTCTAAATTATCTAAGCAATCAAAAAATGAGATTCGATTTCTTTCAATTAAAATCGATTTTTTTCCCGCGCATTTTGCAATGTGGGGGTTGATTTCTAGCGTTACGCAACTTTTGATTATTATTATAAGTGTGTGTGTTAAGAGTGAATAGTTATTTTAGTCCCATTTTTAAAAGTGTTTTAATCACAACAAAGAGGAATTACTAAAAGAGGCTACTTTAGAATTTTTAAGTCTAGAGATAGTCTAATAAAATAGATTTAATGGTTATAATCAGTGAAAATCAAAATTTGATTTTAAAGAAATAAGCATCTTTTGTAATATATATATATATATATATATATATATATATATATATATATATATATATATATATATATATATATATATATATATATATATATATAGGCCCACCATATATAAAAATGTGTACATTATTTCATTATTTTTTATCTCTACATATATAAATATTGCAAGCTGGAATATGCTTGTTTGTGACATAAAGATTAAAGCTATGGAGATTTTTTACGCATGCGCGTATCTCAACCGTTGGTCGGATTTCATGTCCAACCCTTAAACTTTTGCCATCGATATTTTCATACGCGGCTGCCGCTCTTAAATTACATTTTTCATTAATTTTATTTTTTTTCCCTGGCAAAATGGCGTAGGATGACGTCACCATGGCAACAGAGCTGTGATGGGCGGGAACTGGCGTATAAAAAAATTAAGTATTACATACACGACAACACCCACTGGTGTGGCTATTTCCGTCTCAATATTCCTATATTGTTACACGAACGGGGAGGGGGGGGGGGGGTTAAACTGTGGGGAGGGGGGGAGTTAAAGTGTGGGTGCGTATTTATAGCAGCACTGTATCGTGTATGATTAAATCATGAATTCTTTTGTGAAAGCTGACGCAGTGTATTAGAAATAAAGATTTTTTTTTCCTTCGCTGTTTTAATTTTGTCTTGCTCGGCTTAAAGCCTATCTGTGGTGCCTTGGTCGGTGCTTTTAGTGTCTAGCATGTTGTAATGTGCCAGGAGTTTTAGGCCTACTTCACGTAGGTGAGTCTGACAAGTTTTTTTTATAATCATTTTTTACTTCCTCGTGTATACGAAGTATAGAGAAAGTATATTAATCGTACAAAAAAAAAGAGATTTTTGCAAATCTCGACGTTTTACACTTCCATAAGTCGAAAAAACATAGCTTTGCAATCTTGTTTTTTTAATGTATGATTTGTTTTGTGGAAGATTTTCTCTTCCGCTAAAACCATCTCATATTGATGGCTAGTTCTAACAGAAGTTTTGAGCTTGATACTTTTTTTTTCTTGATGATTGCGTCGCCGAAGTGTCTTGGTTTTTGAGATTTTTCTTTAAGAATACTTTAAGAAAATGGAGAATGGTTGCACAAATCACAGCTAGATCACAGTCTGTGTGTATCACATGGGGATTATCCGGGTTCAACGTGTATTATCTCGTTAATCCCCGATACGTTTCATGGCTTGATAAGAATTTTATTTTCTCCATAAATTAAATGTTCCGCTAAATTGCAGTTCAGTGAGTTTTTAGGTTGGATTTAAAAATGTTTCTATGATTCATTTCTTTTAAGTTTTCTATCTGTATTTTTCTTTTTTATTCTCGTCATATATATTGTAGAGATGGCGTTCAGACTTTTTTTGACGATATGCTAATTAGGTAAGGGGATGGGGAGGTGGGTATACAGGTGATATAATGATACAGCGTTTCAACTTTACATTTCTCAAAACTAACACTTATTCAAAACGTACTAGTTATCTTAGTGTTAAAGTTATTTTTAGGCGAGGATGGTACATTTAGACTTCATTTTAAAAGGGGTGGGGTGAAGATTTGAATTTGTATAGCCACGTGTGACAATATTGGGTTAAAAAATCGATTATATTGATGTCATTAATGGACGAGCCCTAAGAAATTATACACGTAGTCTCGACTTGAAAATTGATCAGTACTGATTCTTAATGTTTAACAACAACTAGCCATCCCGGGTGTGAAGCGGAAAATATACCAATTTCAGAACTCTCCAGCAGTACAAAGGCTTTGGCCGTCTAGATGCTAATCCCTAAACCCACCAGCAATTCAACGGTTTCGGCCGTCTAGATGCTAATCCCTAAAACTCACCAGCAATACAACGGCTTTGGCCGTCAAGACGCTAATCCCTGACCGTGCAGTCCCAACGCCCACATGGCTTCTATTGATTGATGTGTTCGATCTGTTTATCGATCACCAACCTACGCAATATCCGAACCGATTGACCATTGACCAATGTTTCAATGTGTAAACGTGTCAGATACATTTGACACTCTTTGTTCACTGGAAGTTTTACACTTCTCACGTTAACAATAGTTCGTTTCGTTTCATCTTTCCCATTTACAAATTTTTTAATAATTCTAAAAATATTTCTGTAAATACTAAAATGAAAAATAGTTTCTGTGGTCTGCCGAAGTTAATTATTCTCTTCTAGATCTAGACTAGTCAATGACAACCCAAGATGACGAGTTGTCTTCGTGACAAATCTAAAAACCGACATACAGGAAGGAACGGGAATTCGTCTGCTGGAAGATGAATGTTTTTTTGCCTGACCTCCCTTGATTTAACATGGCTGATTTTGTTGCTGGGTCACTTAATGTAGGGGGGGGGGAGGAGGGGAGGGGCGGTGGCGTTGATCTGGTTACCTGGAAATGGACAAGATGGCGTCTTGGGGAGATTCAATAATCTCAGGCCGAAGTTCAGGGGAATTAACCCATTTTGTCAAGTTGCCCTTGTTTCCACAACAATGCCTTTGTTTTTTTAGCCTGTGGCCCATCTGATGACGTCACGCTCTGGGTTCGTCCCGTGACGTCATGCATCTCCAAGACACGCGCAGTGTGCCTCACGACCGTGACGTCAAGACGCTTATGCTAATGACTGTCAGAATTCTGTTTTCTAAATGTTAACGCAGCTCTTAAAAATAATGTTAAAGGATAGGAATAAATAATGCTTTAAGTTTATCATTTAGTTACGTAAAAAAAATACAGGAGAAATGTTCTCATAACACTTGCTGAAAAGTAAGCTTGAAGTGGATAAACTTTTCGGTGCCGACGTACTTAATTTGATTTTTTAATGACAAAAAATAAGGAAATCGATTCTTTTTTTAATACTGGCTTAATTTAAAATTTTAATTTTTTTTAAGTCTTAGTACATGAGAATTTTTTAAACATAACTATGGTATCTTTTGTTTTATTATAATTTACTAATTTTAATTTTTTTTTATCATCATGTGTACCCCAGTTACTGTTCATGGCTGACGTCATATTCTAACCCACCCCCCCCCCCACCCCTGACGAGGCTAGGGGACGGTTGTGTTTCATTCATTAAGTCCATCGATTTCTCCTCACGCTGTTGTTTACAGTTTAATTAAAGTTTGAAATCGATTGGGTGATTTTTCCGATTGAAAATATAATCAGCCGTGGCATGGATCGTGTCATCTAACTGTCATATTATGTCATCTACATTGTCATAAGTAATGTCATCTATCCTGTCATCTATTGCCATCTATTGTGTCTATATAATAATCTAGCATATCACATCCATCCTGTCATCTACATTGTCATCTGTTATGTCATCTCTCATGTGTTCATGTATTGTATCATTTTAATTGTCAACTGTAGTGTCTGCCATCTACTGACATCTATCCTTTCATCTGTCTGTCCTATATCATGTCATCTATATTTTCATCTAGTGTCTATGGCATTCATCTTGTCCTTTAGCATGCTCTCTCATGTATATCCTATCATTTATAATTCCATCTTTCCTGTCATCAATATTGTCATTTACCATGTCATATGTAATGTCATATCTATCCTGCCATATTGATTTACCAGAAGATAGTCCAATCAGTCGAAAAAAAAAACTACACAATCTAATTTAGCGTGTAACTGACATTCGAATATTGAATTACTTATTTAATTTTTTTTTAAAGTTTAATAAAATGAAGAGACAGTGGAGATCATTCAGCGTGACTATCTTTCTGAATGTTTAAGAACACAGTTGTTGATCTTGTTGTAGGCACTCACAGGTAGTTCAAATGTATTTTTCTACCGCATTAAAACCATTGGCATTGAAGAAGTTCAATTAGTCAACACACAACTCCACATATCCACACACACACGTCCACACACAACCACACATCCACACCTCCCCCTCGCAATCCTCCCCTTACCCCCACCTGCCTCAAATACTCCCCTCCTAGTCACGCCCACCGCCACATACCTCTTGCTTACACCCCTATCTAAGCACACCCCTGTCTCCCCTCTCTCTCTGTTTTACGTGCTTGATCTAGTCTTGTAATGCTAACCAATAAGTCCCAGTCTTCGTACATTTGTCGAGACTGTTTTCATATTTTTACAACACTAAAATATAATTAACGCGTCAACATTTTTACTTACTATCTTATATTTCAAAGAAAAGTGTAAAAAACCGAAAAAATTATCTTTTAAATTTTCTTTTGATATATTAAAATATATTAATTATATTTTTTAATATAAACTAAATGTAAAAGTAAAAGTACTATACTATATTTTTTTTGTTACTGTTATTCAATTTCAATCCCATGCTATAAGTGTATTAGTCTTTGTGTAACGCATTTGTTATCTCCCCTATAGGTACATTGAAGGCGACTTTCATCATCTGAAGCACTCCAAGATTGGTCGCCCGTTACCCCGCCAATTATCCATGGGAGGGGCCGGCTCCGCCATCCCAGGTCGCATTCTACTCGACGACCCCCACTTCCGGTTCTCCTCCCTGGACGAGCGACTGACGAGCCTCACTACCACGGCGCACGAGACACTACGAGCCATCAAAGACCTTCACCCCACGGCCCCCCAGCAGCCGGCTCAACCAGCTCACAGGGATCCCAGAAGGACGAGCCTAGATAGAGAAAGTGCTTCAAAACCAGCGCACGATTCGCTGCTTTCTCTCGATCAGCTCAAACCAAACCGAGACTGCCCGTCTCCAACGTACAGACCTCCTAGAGGTCTAAAAAACTCTCCGTCGCCGACCTTCGCGTTAGTCAAAGACAGCAGTAACAAAAACTCGCCTTCACCGCCTTTCAGACCAATCCACGAAAGCCCTTCGAGTTCTTCGCCCTTGTTGCTACGCGACGCCGGCGCCAAAAGCTCCCCACCTTCTCCGTTTAGGCCTATAACTATAACCGAGGGCGCCATGAGAAGCTCCCCGTCGCCCCCATACAAGCCCGTGCGGACGCAAGTCTCCGTGGAGGTCCACCACCAACACCACGCCGCGGCCAGTGACGGCGGCAGCCACAGCGGCAACAGCTCAGAAGAACAACATCATCTTCTCCTGGGTCGCCTGGTGCGAGCCCGACCCACCTCCGATTTGTTCACGACGGTAAAAAGCAGCGGAGCGTCCCGGATCAAATCCCACCATAAAACAGTGTATTCGCATAGTTTAGAATCGGCCACGCCATCAAAACAAGTGTCGTACCGCAACAACAGAAAAGTCAGAAGCCACGACGATTTCGTCGAAGACTACGACGTTCTTAAAATAACGGAATTTTCCAAAGGCCCGTTTTACAACTCCGATTACGATATCATAGCTGAGCTGGGTTCGCCTTCCGGGTCAAAGGTCAGATACAACGACACCGGAAGTCTTGAGCAACTCAACGATGGGGAGTTTGGGGGAGAGCTGGGAGCAGAGAGCCTGCCTATAGGGGCAGATAAGAAAGATCCAGAACATTCGGAGGACACGGAGGATAGCGTGGAGACGATCAACGGAAACCGGAAGTACAGAGCACTATGGCGTCTCCGGGCTACACTCGAGGAGGAAGAAGAATGCAGCGACACGATCAGGATGGAGGATATGACGTCACCTGACGACTCGCCAGACAGGGAGCACGTGACGCCCAACACGACCTCCTTCGAATCGAACGCCCAGAGCGACCCCTGCCCCAGCGACCACCGGGACAGCGGCATACAATTCGAGAGCTCGCCGTCTGCCCGGCTGGCGAACCAGGTGAACTTCCTACACCCCAACTACGAGAACCGACGCCAGAACTACCGCAACGTCCTCAACAACCGTTTCCAGAGGGGAAACCAGTCCACCAGCGTGGAGAACAGCTTCGACAGCGTAGAAACCGACGGGGAGGTGTCGGACACATCCCGCTACGAGGTGACCACAACCTCTTTTGAATCTTCCACGACGACAACAACCGAGAACACGGACAGCACCACGGAGAGTCAGGCCAGCAAGCTGAGACAGATGAAAGCGGACAGCGGGTACAAGTCGCTGGAGACTCAGCAACAGAACTCGAGGGAGCTCGTTGAACACGAGACCGCCAAGTGGGACACGAGAGTCAGCATCGACTGCTGCGAGGGAATCTCCTCCCGGCGAGACAGCAAAGCCAGCGTTGACGGCGTCGTGGGGTTCGCTATCCGGAGAAGCAGCAAAGCTGAAGTCGAGCGCTTGGAGGGGATATGTCAGGCGTGCGGTAACAGCGGCGTGACCGTGTCGGGTGTCGACACCCATGTCACGTTTCAAAGAGACCGACGCAACAGCGGACATGTTTTAAACCAAAGAAGCGAAAGCCTAAGAAAATCCCCGCCCACGCCGTCTTACTTTGATAGAAGAAACGGAAAAACTGCGTCAAAGAAACGCAGGGAATACTCACGAGAGAGACAAACTGTTCAGGTTTACGAGAGTATAAACGAACCCGAAACAGATTCGCATTCGGGTTTACATTCCGGCGACAGCTTTGAAGATAGCTCAATACCGAATAAAATTTCAGTCTTTGCTCGTTTTTTCAAGTCCCACCCTCGTGGGCACCGAACGCAATATCTCGCGAGAGATTATAGCATCGACGAGAAAACGAACTCAATTTTTAACGAATTTGTTCGCCAAGAACTTCCCCCGCCCGGGCGCGAGGCAACGGGAAACTGCAGACTCGGGATACGAAGGTCGCCGAGAATGCATCGACATCGCTTACAACGGAAACACACGGAGCCGGCGCTGCTCAACGAAGACAGAACTAGCCGACGGGACCGACTTGCGCCGAGCATGCGCAGTGCCAGTTTAGGAAGTGACAGCAGCGCGAGTTCGGCTCGGCGGATCTCGCCGCAGGACAGCATCGAGGAGGAAGAGGACGAGGCAGCCGAAGAGATGCTGCACCCCAAAAGACTCTCTGCCTGGTCGAACGCCGGCGGCCGGTCGCCGGTCAGCTTCGTGCAGCGGCAGTTTCATAACGTGACGATTCATGACAGGTCCATTCCAATCATCAAACTCCCAGGGGACGAGAACCACGAGACCTCTGTACATTAACCAACTTCTACTCTAGGCTGGATATCGTCAGACTATTCAAATGTTATTTCAAAACACGTTAATGTCTATGTTGAAATTTTAATGCCTACCATTGTTTATTTTGTTAAAAGTCTAAACTGTATTATACCATGTTTCCCACGTATAGTTTTTAAGCTACTACTGAGCGAGACATTGTGAAACAGCGGAGGAAAAAATCAATACAACTGTTAATTCAAACCATAATCTTGTTAACAAACAAACAACATATTTTCTTGTTTTCCTGCTTTTTAAATTTACAAAAGTATTTTTTTTAATCACTGAAGCTAGTTATCTTTTTTAAATTGTATGAGGTTAATTTCTTTTAAACATTACAATATAATGTTTTTTAGCTTCCACAAATCAGATGAAATAGGAAAAATCTTTTCTTGCATCTTTATAAAGTGGTCTTTGATCTTAAACAAACACAGGTATCTTGTAAAGAAAATGGACAGGTCATAGGACCTATCAACTTAATTAGAGGAAGTCACTATCCGGTCTCAAAATTTCATGCCTAGTCAATCCTGTGTCATAAAATAATTTAACCAGTCACTACAACTGTGATAAAATAACTCGACCAGTCACCTTTCTGTCACAAAGATTGTGACATTGTTTTGTTTCTCCCCGCTGTGTCAAGTATTACTACATAAAACCATCCCGGTGTACGTGATAGTCAATCGTGGCTACCTCCTTTGTGTTTCTTCTTTCGTGACTTCACACAGAAGAGCTCTCTGTGATGGTAGGTGTACCAGCCGTACTGATATTTGGCCAACACAGTGCCAGATGTACCAGTACTAGGCCAACACAATGGCTGATGTTCCAGTACTTGGCCAACATAGTGCCAGCTGTACCAGTACTTGGCCAACATAGTGCCAGTTGTACCAGTAATTGGCCAACAAAATGACTTATGTACCAGTATTTGGCCAACACAGTACCAGCGTGCACAAGTCTAGCCATATGTTAGTATCCTCAACATCTTGTTATTTTATTCCTACTTTATATTTGCTCGACAGTGCTCATTGTTTAACCTTTACCTCGTACTTTGCCTAAGTATATCCACTGTTAAAAAACGATTTCTTGCATATAAAACCGTATCAATATTTAAGTATACTACAATAGGCCTATCCAAATATATTGTATTCACTTATTGCCATTGTTGCTTTAAATTGTTCATGTCAGAAGTAAACATAATGTCTTCAATTCATTATTTGTTCATTAGAGAACTGATATAACGCTAGTGTGCGGGCCCATAACAATTGACACCGCAGAACTGAAAGCGAAAAATGTAAGGGTTTAGGAACAAGAGATTAGCATGTAAAAGGCTACATATATCCACCCAGCTCTGATGGGTACATGATTCACTTAATGGAAATAAAGGCGGCTATGCATAGTGCTGACCACACTATCACCCTGTATGCCGAGGTCATTGAAACAGAAGAACTCTACTTTATCAGCCCCATGTGTCTTGATTCTTGGGCACGAACGGGAAAATAATATATGTATATAGTATATTGTTTATGTTCTTTTTCCACCCTTTATGTGTTTGCATATTCATATAATTAAATACTGAGTTAAATAAAGGTTAATTGAATTTATTGAATTTAAAAACTTATGTATTATAAAATATATGTATAAGAGAATATATGTATATTATTACAAAGGTATAAACTTGTAAATCAAAGACGATTCATATACACCTTGTTTCTCAAACCAAAAATGCATCGTTGTTACATGTTCTTCAAATGTTGAAGAGTTCTATTATAACAAAAATTATTTTATATTATATAATAAATGTATGTATGTTTCAATTTTTTTTAGATTGTAACATATATGTTAAAGAAATGTATGTACCCCTAACCAAATGCTAAACCCTGTTATATTTTACTGCACAAAACGCACTTATGTGTTGATTTCACGCGGACGCACTCATTTCATTTATTTGTAGAAAAAAAAGTCAACTCTCGAACGATTGATTTTCTGTTTTTGTTGGCAAGATTCTCATCGATATATTATTCTATGATAAAAAAATCAAATGTATTGTTCTACAAAGAGTTTTGTTTTCTCAAAGAGAAAGTGTCTTTCAGGTTAGCACATTTAAAATGTAATGGGGTATTGATTGAATCTGCAATAATATAAAACAAAGGTTAAGCTCTTGGTGGGAGAAACGAAGGCACGGCAAATGTGGAAAATTTAACTCGGAGGTTAGATTTAGTTTAAGTAGAGGGTTAGAGCCATTCACGTGGAGGTTAGATATAGTTGAAGGAAATGGTTAGAGTCATTCACGTGGAGGTTAGATATAGTTTAAGGAAATGGTTTGAGTCAATAGCGTGAAGCTAGGCCTTCAAAGATCTTTGGATTTGAGGGGTCTATGAATGATGACAATACGTTTCCTATCGCACACATTGTCAGACACCCCCCCCCCCCACACACACACACACACAAACTCAAACATTCTACACCGATAGAGTTTACCAAGGTGTATGCCCAACTTCTGTTGTAAAAAAAAACCAATCTTTAAAAAAAAAGACAAAAATATACTCGTTACAATTCTAAGTTCTACCATCCTGAAGGTAGGATATCGTCATATGTCTATCCCTCACCCCCCCCCCCCCACACACACACATACAAACAATCGCAGGTATGTGTATAACGTCCTATATAAAGAAACCCTAAGATTTTTACCTTACTGAAACCCTAGCTAGTTTAGTTAGTAGTCGTGTAAACCCAGCTTAACCTTGTGACGTAAGCACTCCGACCCCGCCCCTTCGTAATGGCACTAGTGTAGTCACAACAGTTCTTTATTTAGACGTTTCATTCGGTGAGCTTATAACCGAAATTTTATAGATATATTACTAAACGGTGTTCCATAGAATTATGAAATCGGAAAGTTATAAACTCATAGCTATTAAAATCGATAGGGCTATGTGCTCTTAATAAAAACGAAAAAGAAAATAACAAATGACTTTGAGAGAATACAATGGCTTATGGTTTCATAAAGGAGTATTGTTTTCCAGTTGACATATCACGCCTGTCGATGGGGTGGGGGTATGCGGATGGGCGTAGGGGGTGGGGATGGAGAGCGGTCTCTGATGAAACAGACGTTGGCAGCAATTTAAGATTTCGCAATTTACATAAACATTATTACCAAAGATTTTTTTTTTATATTGAAGCCAGCAGGAGTAGCATTCGCAAATCCGCCCCCACTTAAAAATGAGAGAATGATTGCACAAACGAAAACTAAACCTAATTTTTATTTTTTGAATTTATACATAAATCTAACGAAACAAAACAAAATATTCTAAAATGCAGAGAAAACGAAAGTCTCGGCGTGAGAGGGCGATTCCTTGGCAGGCGATTTAGTGTTTATAATAAAAAAATATGCGTGTTTTTTTTTATTATAATTAAATTAAAAGTAAAAATGAAATCCAATTATCAATCTTAATTTTATTTTTAAAAAATAAATCTGAATTGTTTGTTTCTTTTAATTAAAACCGAAATGGGAGTGTTTGTTTTATTTAGAATGTTGCTACAATGGTTTAATTTTATAGAAAAAGTATTATTGCGAAAAGAATAGAAAATTTAAATGAAATAACATTTCAAAACGTATATAGCACAACTAGGTGTATATAAAATTATAGATCTAGGCTTGAACAACGAAAGATGGATTTTAATTTACGAATAGTAGGCCTATTTTTATTGTTAGGCAACATATATTTATATAGGCCTATAAATTTGTTGACTATGTTTTTTTTTGTTTTTAATGTTATTATAATTTTGAATTCAGATCATGTTTGTATTTAGTTATAAACCAATATGTTTCAAAAGGAATACAATTTTTAAGTTTTCCTATGCAAATGACTGAAACTATTTTGCACGTTTATCTCCGAAATATCTACTATTTTTTTTTACCGATATTAAAATATTATAGACTGACAGTGATTACAAAGAGAGATAACTCAATGATTAGTCCAACCAAAAGAGAGATAACCCTCTCTCAAACGTAATTGCTGAAGGATTAGTCTGAAATTAACCTCGACTTTGATTTAGCTTAGACAATATTAAAATCCTGACACATATTTTTTGTACTTAATTAATTTTCATCCAACTAAAATTTTAATTTCTTAAAGATCTAATTCATCTTTTATAAATATTAGATAAGCCTAAACTATAATGTGTGAAGTATTATGACAACTTAAAGATATAATTACGAATAAACCTCATTAATACCTTGAGGATTAATAGACCTTTCCAGTATTTAAATAAAGAATTCTAAACATATTAGTACAACTATAATGGCGTTATAATCCTTAAAATTATGTAAAATGCAATATTCATCACCTACCCTACAAATGCTTTATTAATTCTGTTTCCTTTTAACCCGCTACTATTATTGTTCCTTTGATAAATCAAAATATATCATCTTAATATTAGAGTCAAAATGGAAGATTTTACATCATACAATTTCAGTTGTGTTTTGTCACTTGGAGTGTCTCTAAAGCAGTGCCTGGAATACTACATCAGTGCTTTATACAGTGTAGTGATCAAATATTTTTGGGGCACTGTTTCAAACAATTCTAATTTTTATGTAAGTGTTATTTTTTTTTTTTTAATTCTGTGTATTCTAAAAAAACATTGAAAAAAGAACCTATACACAAAGATTTCAGTAAAACTATTTTACTTGAAACTTTTAACTCAGCTATAAATAATTGGTAATGCTGCACATGTTAATTTTCCTCCCATGGCAAATTAGTAAACTAGTTTATTATTATTAATTACTAAATTAACTGAGAAATCCCATGGCCATTCAGTTGATTTACAAAAATTTTACTATATTATTTAGTATAGAGAAGATTTTTGTGTGAAAATAAGTGTTCAAAGTATAATTTTAATAAATAGTAGGCCGAATATTTTTTATTATATTAAATGTGAAGATTAAGCTATTTTTAGAAACAATTTGTAGGGAATAGTTATGACAAGTATTTTAGCAAAGACAACTCTATATTCTGCTCACAAATTCAGGTATTTTTGCCACTATACAATATTTTCTCATAAAAATCACTTATGGTTTCTGGTAAATACATTTGTTTTGTTGTCAACCCTTTTAATATATGTACTGCTACATAAAACATAATTAATTATATATATATATATATATGTATATTTAAATTTACTGTATAAAGAAACTGCATATTGTATTAAAATTCTTGCATGTTAATTTTCAAGAAATTGTTGTATAATTTAAACTTTTTAACCATTCTTTTCTATTTTTGGTGTGCGATACCACCCTACCCTTCACCTCCTTGGCTTGTCCAAATTAAAATCATTCCTGCAGCCTTTTCATTATCTGTTGTTTTTCCTTTTTCTTTTTAAAGATAGTTGTAAAAAAACAGTCTTGACTGGGTAAAACATTAAGAAATTATTTAAAAAAAAAACATTTGAAACATAATTAACACTTGCATTCATTTTATAATAACGCTCAAAGATGAAAATAAATGACAATTTATCAACAAATATTGGCTGTTTAATATACCTGAAACAAATGAAGCAATGTCCACTATTGCACGTGTAAACAGCAATTACATAAATGTAATCTGGAATGCCATTACATAAATGAGATTTAATTTGGTAACTTAATTAGGTTGACCACCAAGGAAATAACTTTAGATAAAAAATCCCTACTGCTTGTTCAATAAGTTTTTTCAACCAGTCGTTTTCATCTTCCAAATTTCAAGGGAAGCCATAGAATGAATATCAATTACATCATTTTTAATGTCAAAATCAATAACTTAAATAGTCTGTAAAGTTAAGGGGAAAATATCACAAAAGTATTTTGTATTTTTCTGAGCGTGGGACTCGGTTGATGACTAGACGTCCATCATAGCTGAGGGAAGCAAACGTCCAGGGATCAGCACTTGACCAGTCTACTGCATACACACTATCTTCATGCTCTTCATATGTGGCTATTACTCCATCTTTTGGTGGATCTTCATGTCTGATCAAAAAATCAGATAATTACAAATCAGAATAAAACTTTAATTGATTTTCACTTTAAGATATAATTTTAGAATAAAATAGCATTATGATGAAATCTAACAATTTCGTATTTAATTCTTTTATGTAAATAACTATATCTCACACACAGTTTAAGTTTTTATGTTAAGAATCAGGAATTACATCAGGTCAGGGTTTAGGCTAACAATACTTGCAAAAAAAAAAAAAAAAAAAAAAAAAACAATAACAAAAACAACCTTGCTTCCATCCTCCATAAATTTTAAAATCTCATTTTATACCTAATAATGGCAGAATGAAACTGAAAATAGTCACCCTTCGTGCAAGCTGTCTGTGTCAGCCTCATCATCCTTCTCTACCAAGTGACCATAAGGTTCAGATGACAAGGACACCACGCTGTTTAAGATGACCCGACTGTCACTGCTGGAGGTCAAGACTAGCTGATCATGGAAGTGGTTGTAGCGAACTGACCAAGCCCTATAGTGTTTAAAAAAAACTGAATGACCTAACTATTTGTTAAATGCAAGGTTAGGCAAACTAGAGTTCAAAATAAAAATTTTAAAATACATGAATTAACTTTGAGAACATCAAAATCATTCAAATAAATTTTTTATGTAAACAAACTTTTTTCTTATTTTAATAAATTACTTTTTAACAACATTTAAACTTTAGTATATCAATCATATAAAATCAGCAAATACTTTAACACAATGAAAACAAGCAGCATCAGAATGCTGAATAATAGTAACTTGCCAGTGTGAATGTTCAGAAAGTATTTTCAGTGGCTCAGAAACTTTTCTTGTGTCCCAGAACTTGACGCGGCAGTCATCTCCACAGGAGACAAGGTAGTACTGTTTGTTGGGGTTGAAGTCTAAGTCCCTCACTAGCTGACCATGGGCAGACTCTATGTGATACACTTGGCTGGTAAATAAAACATGGGAATGTACAACACTTTATGACAACATAACTATCATAGTGTACTGAAAATACAAAAACCACCGCAAATTATGTAGTTGAATTTAATGTGGCTATTTAATATTCTTCCTCGATACTAAGTTGCAGTTTAGTAACTCCAGGGGTGTTACTCACACCAACTTGACAAACAATCCAGGCAGACCATGCCCCTGGACATCAAGTTTTGTATTCACCTCATTGTTCTTAGATCCCAGCCTCTGATTGAGGTCTCGTTAGCAGTGGCTATTTGATTGCAGTTGTGGTGGGGGTTCCACCTCCCAGATGTTAGTTTATGTTGGCACCTTCCCTCAATGCTGGTGGAGCTAGTCATCTAGACAAACAAAAACAACACAGTTATGCCATTATTGTAAGCCACTGGTGGGTTTGATGTTAGACCATATAACTACGTGAAGCTTCAATGGGTGTGCAAATGTGTAACAATTAAACAATTCAGGGAAGAATGTGAAATGTCGGATGGAAAAAAAGGCAATGGGCATTTGAAATTAAAAGTTAAATTATCAGACTTAAACTAAAATGAATATAGTTATTAAATATTAGTATCACTATAATTTAATTTTTATACTTGTGAAGTACAAGAGGAAATAAAGTAATGTGAGCTTACTTTAGCTGTGGAGGAAGCTACATCTAAGTCCCAGCACACAATTTTATCCTCACACAAGCCAATAACAGAATGGCTGTCTCCAGCAGGCTGCCATAGGACACTGCAATTAATAAAAACAATATGACTTGAATCTTTTGGATTTCAATATGACAAAATAGCCTTAATCCAACAATTGAAACATTGGATCTCAATTTGACAATATAACCTGAATCCAGAGCTTAAAGCAAAATCTGAATTTGACAGAGGAAATGAAAAAATGGATACCTTTTAACATCACTGTGTTCATCTGGTGACAAGTAACACTTGAGCTGGAGATGAGGGTGAGAATTGGAAGAATCATCTGACGCTGGGTTAAATGGATCAGCATTGCTAGGGATTTGCCACACTGCTGCTTTTAGCTCTGATTTTGTGTCTGACGCTGTAAGTACAATTAACATATTGATTTAGTTATTACTAAATTATTTCTTTCATGTTTTGTGATGAAACTGAAATAAAGTATAGAGTAACCTATATATTACCACTGTACAGTGAAATATCATTAACAATTACAATGGATTTAAAATTACTTTTATTAAAACAGGTAGAGAAGAGACCAGCATCAAATGTGGAAGAGCTTATATTCCAAATCTCTCCTTCTCTATGTAGAAATATAGTTTTATTTATCACATTATTTTCATCATCAAAGTCAATATAATGGACCTGAAATTTTAAATTAAGAAAATTAATTATGGAAATAAAAATTGAAAAGGTGTGGGGTTTTTTTTCTGTAAAATTAGAATAAGAATAACACAATAGTCTTTGTTTTTCTAGCACAATACAAAACTTTGATAAATTAACTAATTAAGAAAATAAATTGAAGAAAAAAACTATTATAATCAAAATCTTTTCAAAATAAAATGTTTGTGAAGTACAACTAACATTAATACATTGAGCGATTGTCAGTATTAAAGAGATTAAGTGATCTGTTTACTTCTTCCTAAATTTTCTACAGGGTTTTAATTTAAAAAACTGACCGACTAGTTTAAATTTATTTGTATAAAAACTAACTTGATTTTCTGCTCTCAGTGATTGAGTTCCAACTAGGAAGCGAATATTATCTGTTTCAGCTTCTTGCGCACAAAGTGACCGTGCCTGTAATGATTGTGTATAGTTTTGAAAACAATGGGCAGCTAGAACAAAACACTTTAAAAATCAAATAATAGGCTTAGATCTATGTAATTATATATATCAAATAATAGTTCACTGTTCTAGATAAAACATGTAGAATGTAGATGAATTACTAAGAATCTATATATATAATTCTCTTCTGGGAGACACTAGAAAACAAGCTGTAAACGCGCTCCCTACCACCCCCACCCCTACATGGTCTTAGTGAGCTGTGGTTCACGCTATGTTTACCTTAGTGGAGTCTGGTTTAGTGACGGCTATTAGGGGCAGATAATTTAGTTTGAAACTATTTTAAACGTTGGGGGGGGGGGGGAAGGAGGGGGGTTATGGTCCTTAACGAGCTACTTATAGTGTTTTAAAGAAATATTTTCAGTGTCAGCGTTGGTACTGTCGAATTCACAAATTATGAATTACTGAAAAGTAGAAAAAACAACTAAATAGCGGCGTATGTTATGCCGCAGGCCGGCTCGTCTACTATAATTATCAAAGTTCAAAAAGTATCACTCATGATCACATGCTTATTAATGTGTGTATTCATTTAATATTGAACCAGGGTATGATAAATATTTTAATATATGATTGACTTGGGGGGGGGGGGGGGGAGGGGATTCAGAATTTTCTTGACAATGATAGTTGATAGGCCATAGGCTCTACCTAGGGTAAAACTCCATTTTAGCGTATTTTATTCCCCGCTTCACCTTCACGTTTACCTCCAGTTCATATGATGACATATAAAATAGTAAGTAGTAAGCTCTGGATTCTAGTTCTCCAGTAGTATTTACTATTATTAGTGTAGCTGTAAAAATTTACAATCACAGTTTGATGAGCTTGAGTTGTCTGAGTTGTTGGAAGTTGAGTTTTTTTTTTTTTTTGTTACACATACAATTTTGAACTCAGAACTAGCTCTAGCATCTAGAGAATCTAGAATCTAGAATCTAGAGACAGATCTAGAATCTAGTCTAGATCTAGTCTAGATTCAATACAATTTATTCAAGTAATATCCTAAGACATGTAAAATTTAAGTGACCTCATTCTTTGATTCATCTGGGTTTTTATTAAGTTATTCAATAACCTAGATATCTAGAATCTAGATCTACCTGAAATTCTAAACCATAAATCACAGGCGCTTCGTCCTCCATCTTATTGTTACTCCTATTGTTTTGTTTTTAAAGTATTTTCTAGTTGCCAAAACTATCCATGTTGTGCTGACACTTACAAATACAAAGTACTGATAATTTAACATGGTAAGGGATTCCTTTGGAACCCTAAAGTAAAATTGAACATCTTTATTTAAAATTAATGTTAACTACTCTAGATTGATAGTTTCTATGGGATTAAAATTTAGATCTAGTAGGCCTAACCAATATGACATTTTAAAATGCACGAAAATTAAATGGAAGAGTTGGGTTCGTCATTTTAGTTTAATGAGTTTAAGTACTTTAAGGCAACCTACGGTAGGCTAACCTACATTAATACATTTCTAATTACAATTTAGTTGCGTCAAGCCTAAGTTAGTAGGCTAAGTTTAATAAGTTATAAGGGGTTATCCATAAATGACGTCACGCTTTTTTTGACGATTTTGACCCCCCCCCCCCTCCGTCACACATCGTCACAAAAAGCCAGCCCCCCCCCCCCTAAAATGACGTCACACCTCAGCCTACAACTCCCTTCAAAATTGCAGTTGAATTTTTCTTAAAATTCGATATTTTTCCAAAATCTTGTCTAAACTCTGTCAACATGAGAGTATTTTAATCAATTCCTATTACAATTTCATTAAAACAGTTTTCTAAAACGCGAAATAACGGCTTAATTTAGTTTTCTAACATTGCTTTTTATAAATGCAAAAGTGTGACGTTACATCACCTGAACACCTCCCACCCCCCCCCCCCCCCCGAACACCCCCCTCCCCCATCACACACCGTCACAAAATTACGTACCCTCCCCCTATAAGTGTGACGTCATTTATGGACGACGCCTAACCTGTAATTGTTTCGCTTTCATAAGATAAACATTGATTGGCTGTACAAAAACTCCGTGATGGATATTCCGAAACCCCCATTTGGTAGTAAATCAAGATCTAATTTGTACTCAAAACTTTTTCCATCAATTTATTTTAAAGTAACATTAATTTTTTTCTTTTAAACCACATGCTTTAGTTCTGCCATTTTTTGTGTTTACCAGTGAAAAAAATGAAAACAACCAAATTGTTTTTTGGTGTTTTTATCATATTTTTATTTAACGAAAATACTAAAAATTTCGGTAAAACCTTATACATCCAATCTAAGTATAGTCACATAACCACAATATTTTAATTACGCCGAATTTAATTATTTTAAAAATATTTAAATTAATAAACCATTTAATTTTTGAGAGGGGCTGAAGTTTCTCCATCGACCACCGGAAGTAACGGTAGTTACCGTAAATAAACCACAAGATGTAGATCTAAGTACTAGTAGTTAATCTAGAGTCAAATAGAATATATAGCTGGATCTAGATTTACAGATTAGGATTGGATATGACGAGAAAGTAATAGATCTAGATCTAGATTCTACGACCAAAATTAAGTACGGTTACATAAACATTCAACAGAAGAAGTGTTTCAATGAATAAAATTGTATTATTAAAAAGTTAAAGTATTGTATTATATTAATTATAGGCGGTAATCTATCGTTTTGGGTACGTAAAATCGCCCGCGGCTATTAATGTACGAAAACGTTACCTCATTGTCAAGGCTGTAAAAGAAGTATATTGTGATATGTTTGTGTCAAATATTATAGATAAATGAATAATAAACCTAAATCAATGGCTAAATATATCAATATAGGCCAGAAATTAACTTTAAACAGCAGTGTCTGCAAGCAAGATTTGCTATATAAACAGCAGCCATTTGTAAAATAGAGTGACTTCCGCCTGAATCTCGCGCTATCAGTCTATAAAAATAAAACTTTAACAAGATGGCTGCTATAGTAAATGAGCATGGTTGCATCTGTTGGAAACATCGCTGGTGTTCATTTATTACTGAAAAGTTTTAATTCACTTGTTTAAAAACAGGTACATAAATGAAACAAGGAAACATTTTTGTATTTTTCAAAACATAAATCCTCCTCAAAATGTGAAATAATTATTAAAATGTAAGGAGTCACCTGTTTTTCACATTACTAGTCGCGGGCGATTTTACGTACCCAAAACGATAGATTACCTATTAGGCTAACTAAATATTATTCGTGAATATTCAACTTTATTAGTAATTAGTTACTAATTAGGCCTACAGTATAATAGTATTAGTAATAGTATAAAAATACAATTAATACACAATACACAGGCATAAGTGATATTTAGAATCGACCCTTTGAATCCCGGACAGATCGTCCCCAGCAATTTCCTTTTCAGCCCCGCCCCCCCCCCCCTATTATATATAGGCCTATTATATTATGTACTTTTTACTAATCAGATTACACATTTTTTGCGCCCTTCTATGGCTATGGATAGCGCCCTAGGCAACCCCCCTAATAGCGCCGGCCCTGAATAAATAGGCCTATCTCACTGTCAGTGAGTGAGTGTCAGCAGTGTATGAGTGTAACCTGAGTGCCTGCATTCCACTTCTATTATTAGTAGCAAATTGAATTTTGATTTCTTAATGAATAATGTCAACAAAAGTCAATTTCATCTTTTATATAAAACCAGAAAGAATAAAATTTTCATAATTTTAAAACAACCATTAGGCCTAATATCACTTTTTTTCATTTTTCCATAGCCCATTTTTTTCATCATGCCAAATTTAGGAGGAACTTTTAAAATGGATGAGTATGTGAAAAAAGTAAGTTTATGTTATAATTTAACATGCATGATTTATTTAATATTTATTAATAGGCCTATTTATCATATACTATAATGACAATGTAAAGTGTATTTTTAACTTGCGTTAATACCAACTATTATTTATTTTAAAAAAAAGTAAATTTTGATGTTTCATTCAAGGTTTTTGAGGATGAGATGGAAAGAAGTGATTCTTTTTTAACACAAGATGAGTTGACGATACTACTGAAAGAAGATAGTGATGAAAAAGTGCCCAGAAACTCAATAATTGGCTACCCAACTTACCCCTTGTACCGCGAAATTGCAAATATGTTGACCTTATGGCTCTCAGAAAAGCATTGTCCCGTGTTGGATCTCCCTAGGTACAAATTTTTAAAGTTTCTATTTAATTGCAAAAGTATGTTCTTTCATAACTTGTATCTGATCTTAATTATTGCTAATTATAATGATGCTTTACACTTTAAATTAATTAGCTTTGACCTGCTGGATGAAAAGAGTTACAAAGAGTTACGGGCAGCTACAATAAAATCTATCACCCCTTTACTGGAAGGCTTAGAGACTCTCTGGACTCTGTGGACAGATGATGAGATCAAATACAGAGTGCGTGAAGTACTTGTTCTTTTAGGGCTCAGGGGGATTTTAGATCTTCTCGGAGTAAGAAAAACAGTAGGAACCAAAGATTTACTACCCCCATCTCGAAAAATGTTGCTGGAATCGTTCACAGCCAAACATTCTGCCAATAGTGAACTGTGGGTAGGGGCTAGAGCACTAGCAAAACATTATCACAGAGATCAGTCTGAATCCTGGTGGGGCAATTGTACTGGTACGGAGTCTGAAAAAAATGCACATTCTCTGACATTGATGAATAAAATACTTGATAACGCAGTGTGGATAAATATACATTGGCTGCCTCATGATGTGTTTATTATAGAAGCCAGGCAGGAGCATGGCTATGGCTTACGGTGGTCTGCTGATGGAAAAAGTTTTAGGGGGTTTTTAGAGCCTCAAATGATAGATGGGCATGAAGTTGGCTGGAGGCATTAACAATGTGTTTTGTTAGTCTGCTATTATCTGCTATTATCTGCTCAAATATGTGTATGTGGGATGTCTGCCATTATATGCCTAAATATGTGTATGTTGAAAGTCTGCCATTATTTCCCTAAATATGTGTATGTTGAAAGTCTGCTGTATCAATTACTGATATTTGTTGGTTAAACTGGCTCTTTTCCACCAGATCAACTTATATAAAAAAAATTGTCATGGTGTTAATGTCCATATTTTATGTTAATGTCCATATTTTATGTATCCCAGGCCTAATGTTTGCATAAAATTGCAATTGATTTTTAAAGTAAGATATTTAACTCAGTGAAAATGAAATGTAAAAGGCAATAAACTATGAAATGAATGATGATGCTGTTTTTTTTAAAACTCCTGGTATTGAATTTGGGGGGGGGGGGGGGGCTTGTAAAATTTTATACAAGCTTAGCCCATACTAAAATATAAGATACTTCAGTGAATGAAGAGATGAATATGACTATTTTTACACTTTATTATTAAAAAGTAAAAGTACCCTTTCGGACAAGCAAAATAGTGTGCACTGCTACAGATTATGTGGATAATGTGATGACTTTTTCTATGCCCTGCAGCCTTTACTTTCTCCAACAACAGTTATGTAAGCATACCCAACAGAACCTAGGATCCGAACGCGAAACTTTCAGGTTAGCACTCATGCCTTGTACTAGCCTACCCAGTGTGATAAATATGTACCCCCCCTCCTCCCCTCCACTCACACACTCAAAACTGAAGCCCCTATTTCCAATTAACCCTTTACCCTTATCCTTTTCTTTAATAGTCTGGCTTTGATGTTCAAGTCTTTAAGACTTTTTTTTTCACCGGGGAAGGGGGGGGGGTGTGTGCAGAGTTGTAGCGAGGGAGCGGGCGGGGGGGGGGGGACATATGAAAGTTTGGGGGGGGGGTGCAAATCGAAAGTTTGTCCCCGGGCGCCGTGAAGGGTCGCTACGCCTCTGGGGGTGTGACACTGGTATAAGTTTATATTTTCTATATAAATTCTACTCACAAAATACCTAATTGTTCTCTAAAAATTCACGGCAATTTTTGTAACAGACCTACACATATTTAAAGGTATTTATTCATTACCAGGGTTTACATAAATATTGGTTGAACGACAGTATTATTAGTATTAAAATGTACCTCGAAATGTGTAAGGTAAAATGAAAAAAAAAATTCAGTTTCAAATTTTTGTTTACTACGGTCAGAGGCGTAGCGGGGGGGGGGGACATATGTCCCCGGGCGCCGACCTTAGGGGGCGCCAAAATGGGTTGGAAAAATAAATTGAAAGCTTGAGGGGGGGTGCAAATCGTCCCCGGGCGCCGGGAAGGGTCGCTACGCCTCTGACTGCGGTCACGCTTTTTTATTTAGACTAATACAAAATGTGGCTGGAACCCTTCCTTGCCACTCTTCCACATTAAAATTTTAAAAAAAATTGTGTACCAGAATTTTGTGATAACGGGAAAGGTTGAGGGTCCAACCAATTCAAAGAAGCGTTGCATTACAGGCTTGATTACGTAGAGCGTATAATGAATCCACCCAGAGCTGACCTGACTCACGTAATGGAAAGGGAATACAGCTGACCACACGAACCATGTGTCTCGGTCCCAATAAACAGGTGGTCTCTTTCTCTATTTCATCAGGCCATTAATAGCAAGGCCCGAAGGAGGGGGGGGGGGGGGCGGACACTGTTAAAAGTATATATTTTCTATATAAATTATATAAATTTCATTTCGTTCGGGGGGGGGGGGCGGTAAAATTTTTTCGAAGAGATGCCTGGAAGAAACTCTGTTTTCTTCTTTGTTGGTTCACTGTGTTTGTCAGACTTATATGATACGAAGTAGGGAGGGGGGGAGGGCTGGCCCATGCCACTTTAACGAAGTATGCAGACGTATTCCTTCTAATGCTAATTGGCCTAGATGTAAGTCTCGCTGTGGTCAACACAATCGAATGGTCAAATCTCCCACCTGTGTCAATATTATGAGCTGGGAGTAAAACATTGTTAAAGGTGGGGGTGGTTTTGTCTGCTTCGCTGCTGTGGTTCAACACAATGGAATGGCCCAACCTTTCACCTTTGTCAATAGTATGAGCTGGGAGAAAGAATTGGTCATCCAATTAATGGGTCACGAGACTAGGCAAGGGTCGACGTAACCAACTGTATGAAGGTCACGAGGCTAAGTCACGTTCTCGCGTTATCACCGCCCCAATGTAGTGACACCGAAGTAAGCTATCAAAACAATGACGAAATCTCTAGTACTATTCAAATCAAACCATGTGGCTTTTGGTGTGACTTATGTTGGGGTGAAAATTATGTAATTTCAAATTGTGTTATCTAGTATCTCGAACCGTTTGGTCTTCAATACGATTGGGGGGGGGGGGGGGGGGCAGAGGCGTAGCGAGGGGGGGACATATGTCCCCGGGCGCCGACTTTAGGGGGGGGGCGCCAAATTGAAAGTTTGAGGGGGGGGGGGGGCCGTGCAAATGAAAAGTTCGAGGGGGGGGGGGTGCAAATCGAAAGTTTGTCCCCGGGCGCCGGGAAGGGTCGCTACGCCTCTGGGGGGGTGCATTGTAAAGTGATTTTTAGGCGTAGGATTTCTGTCCTTTTGAAGCCTATACGATATGCCTCATTGCAAGGGATGGGGACAAAGTTGTCGAAAATAGCGTACGAAATATCGTAAGATATAGATCTAGATACTATTACTATCGCTATTGAAGAGCAGCATTTATACAGCTTAAAAACCAGGTCGTCACGTGGACTATCACTCACTTTAATTAATCCAAATCTTTAACTTCAACGTAGTTTTTATAGTAAGGAGCATTTGGACGTCATCCATAAATGGCGTCACGCGTTTCTGACTATTTTTACCTCCCCCTCATCTCCGTCACACAGACTCCCACCCCCCCCCCCCCCCCTCCCTTAAAACAGCGATTTTTTTTCTAAAATCTTGACTAAGCTCGGTCAACATAGAGCATTTTAATCAATTTCTGACAATAACAATTTCTATTACAATTTATGAAAACAATTTTCTAACACATGAAATAACGGCTAAAATTAGCTTCCTAACATTATTTTTGTAATGAAAAAGTATGACGTCATACTATCTGAACCCCCCCCCCCCCCCCATCACACAGTCAATACGGACAAATCTCTCCACTACGAGTGTGACTTCATTTTATGGACGACCCCGACAGAGGCGTAGCGACCCTTCCCGGCGCCCGGGGACAAACTTTCAATTTGGCGCCCCCTCGGGAGCAAATTTTGATTTCCACCCCCTCGAACTTTCGATTTGCACCCCCCCCCTCAAACTTTTCATTTGCAACCCCCCCCCCCTCAAACTTTCGATTTGCACCCCCCTCAAACTATAATTTGTTTTTCCAACCCATTTTGGCGCCCCCTAAGGTCGGCGCCCGGGGACATATGTACCCCCCCCCCCACGCTACGCCTCTGGACCCCGATGAGCGAGACAATCACACAAATACTAGCCTAATAGACATTGGTTATATTCATAACCAGCTGTCTGAAGGGAATCTCCTCTGGGCGAAGTGTGAAAAAGTATAATTTGTTTAGAAAATATAGACTAACCAGTGTCCGACTCCACTGCCCCCTACCGAAAATTAAGTGCACCCCACGGAAGTTTTAAGTGCCCCCACCCCCGTAGAAAAATGTCTAGTCGATACCCTTACATCTATATATATGGATTATTTTTATTACCCACTCATTTTTATCTGTTTGTGTAGATTGTAGATAGTTATTATTTGTGAGGAATAATAATGATGTTTAGAAAAAAAAATGGATTATAAGCAAAATTCTGAGCCCTGTCGTGCCAAAACAATCCTCGAAAAAACTACCTGGTCTTGACGACCTAATTGGAAGAGTTTTTCACAAAAGTACCGCATCAAAACAGACCTCTATTGCAGTAATGTCTGCGACATAATGGCTCCAGTCAATTTGATTTACTTTTTTTTTTTACGACAAACAGCTGATCCTACATCTTCAATATGACTCTCAACTAAATATGCCCCCTCTTTAAAGCGTGCAAAAAAGTGCCCCGCCAATACTACTGCGGAGAAGAGCTCCCAAAAGGGGAGCGGAAAATTAAAAAACTCTTTCCAAAATTAACCTGTTTTGCATCCATAAAAATACTCTTACTGCAACTATTATAACATGAATTCCTCTCTATTGTTTAGGTCCCCGCAGTGAACTAAACTCTATCAACATATTTACTCTCGCAGTAGCACACATTCACATAACATGGTCAGCTACTCCTGATGCACTTGTATATTTGTTGACGAGAAAACCTACATTTTAATGAGCTATATTTTTGGGAGCCATGCAATTCGTCGTTTGCGAACTTTTTGGGTGCTATAGTTTGGTGAATCCTTTTGGGATATGTAGGCCTACATTTTCTGATAGATCTCTAGATCTAGTCAAGTTACTTTGTCATTAGGATTTAACCGCATACTTTTTACGCTTGCAAGTTAATTATTTCTTGGCCTCATCTTACACAGTACACGAGTACATGTCATTATGGCTAGGGAGAGGCAACTAAAATTAATACAAACAAATGAAGTGTAAGCCCATTAGCCAGGTATTGTTGCCAGTGTAATAATGTTATTGTTAAGCGTCAATCAGCACTGAACTTTGTTTTCAATCTACATAGCTAATGACCTACTTTGTTAAAAGTATTTACTACACACTTATTTAAAGTTACACTCTTTCTGGTATGGGAAAGTCGAAGTAGTGTTTATTACGTTAAAGGATCTAAATTTTCAAGTCCTCCGTAATCGGAATCGCTTTAGACAACAACACGATTACGACAAGGTCTCGTGACATCTATTTTTGTACATAAACCATCGGAAATATTCACACACTTCTGGTTCTTTTAGCAACACATAAACAACAATGGCATCGCAATACGTTGTAAGTTGAATACAAATTCTTTCAAGAAAGGCTTTTTATACTCAGTATGATCACTGATAAAACAATAGAGTGCGATAAAAAGTTATCTTTTTTGTATCTTATCCTTATCCGATTAGATGTGATTAGAATTACAATTTTTACATTAGGCCTACTTGATCTAATATTTTACTAGATCTAGATCTAGACTAGATCTAGATCTAGATAGATTCTTATTCTAGTAGTAGATAGATCTAGATTAGAGATCATTAGAGTAAATAAAATAGTTAAGTAACTTAAGACGTAGATCTAGATCTAGACTTGCGTAGAAATCTAGATCTAGACTAGATCTAGATTCTAGATTAGATTAGATCTCTTCTCTAGTGACGCTAGATTCTCAGCTACAATAGATTTCTAGTCTCTAAGACAGTCTAAGTCTAGCTTCTAGATCTAGCTAGATCTAGTAGGGGGGGGGCAGTATGAGTATATATATAGATATAGTATATAGTACTATATACTATATAGATTCTAAGTATATATAGATATGGCAGGGGTCTATTCTAGGCCTCTTAATTAAAAAAACTAAAAGCCAAATGTTCTCAGGGAGTAGGCCATTTAAAATCTGCATTTATTAAACCCTCATTTGTTTTGTAAATTGCCATCAAATGGATTAAATATCAGCATGCTGCAGGCCTATCAATTTTCACTTTCAGCTATTTTTAAATATCAAATGATTTAAATCTATAGTTTTTGATTGATTAGGTCTTAAGTTGTTAAAGCAAATTAAATGTTAACAATGTCAGCACTAGTTTTGTCCACACTGTATCAATTGAATGCCTTGAACGTACATTGATCATGATCCCTATGACCACCGCCAAGGTGTCAGGGTGCTCTTTGGAGCCACTTGTTACACTACAACAAGGGCCCCCACTCTTCGATTTGTATTTTTTAAACTAATTTAGGCAATAATAAATATGGTTCTCATTTTATCACACAACTACACACATAGAATGTGGCCCCTGGTTTAGTTTGACCTAGTGCGAGGGGCCCACACACTGCCCCTCTGATGTTAAGTTTTTTTAGGTCATAAACATTTCTAGGAGAAGTGCACTCAACAACTTCATACAGTTTCATGGTGGTCAGCTGAATGGCATAGTTGTAGTAATGGAAGAAAGGCTAACAGAGAGATGACAAACTAACAAACATTCTTTTATTTATAATTTTATATAGACACATATGATTTACTTTGAAAAAAGCCCAATGTAAATTATATTCTAATATGGGAATATTTCTTTTATGAATTGCATAACAGAAGCTTAGTCATTTATTTTTGGATACATAGGCTATAGCCTATAGGACACTATAGGAGCATGTTATCTCTGGAAATAATGATAATCTCAATGGGTGTCTTTGTTGAAGAGTTGTTTTTTTTTAATCTAATCTGTGTGTCAACTTATTGTTTAGCCTTGCCTGCATGGATAGGGTCAGTTTTTAAATTGGTGTACTAGTGCATTAGACAGTCTACATATATTTATACCTTATGGCAATGTTATCAATAGCAGTGTCAATATGAAAATGCAGGTCCGACTAAGAGACAGAATCCAAGTGTAATTTTTGTTATTTCATTTATGGGATTATTATAATACATTTCTGCAGGTGGCAAATTCTCAAACTAGGAGCAGAAGCCCCAGTCCATGCTCCAGGCGTTTTGAAGACTCTGGTAACTCTTTCAAAGAGGATGACCCAGATGGTAGTGGTTTCCTGCAGCCTGATCAAGGCCATCGGCACAGCAGAAGACGACGCTCTAGGTCAAGGACAGCAAGCCATCCTCATCATGTAGATGTCCAAGTAACGGTTGCAAACACCGGTGATTCTCAAGCAGATCCTGATGATTCTACTCAACTTTTAAACAGCTCTCGAGGACGTGAGTTTTTTTTTTAACTCTTTACTTATATATTTCTTTTAAAAATTTTTTTAGCGACTATGATTATATTGAAGTGAAAATATTAGTTTCACTGGGCATACATATTTCCATTGTTTGGTCACCCCCTTCTTATTTGTTTACATTTACAACAAGCTATGATATAAAAATATAACTAATCTAAATAATACTTTGTATCACTCACAGATTAATAGATTTTAAAACAGGTATATCAGAAACTAAACTTCTAATGTTAAGAAAGACAAACTGAAGTAAATATTGACCCTGTTTTAAAAACCCTCCTCAGAAATCTATATTTTTGGTATGGTAATAGTTTTTTGAAAATATTTTGTTTGTGAGTATGGGATGTATTTTATTTTAAACATAGCATTTGTTGGTGGTATTTGGATATTGATACAGATCTGTTTATTATTTTTATGCTTTTTGTAAAGGGTAACTAATCGTTTTCTCAATGTTGTAGAAATGAATTTTGGGTACTGTTCTGGCATGTGATAAAACTCAAGATTTGAAAATTATAATTTTAAAGGCAGGTCAAATCTTCATACTAGGGTAGGGTTTGGTTTAGTGATCTGCCATATTGTTTGAAATGTACACACTTTGCCGTAGTTATACGGCAGTGGAAAAAATTATAAGGTGCTCATCAAAATTTCCACATTAAATTTTCAGCGTTATCCATTCATAAAAAATGTAATTACTAAATTAAATAATAAATTGTAATTAAAAATATTTTTATTTCAAACCTGCACGCTAAAGCTTTTTCTGGCCTTAGCATGGCTAGAAGTTCAGTATTTTTTACGAACGTACTTGCACTACATGATTCTGCTTTTTGTAACTGTAGAATATTATACCAATGTAACTGTGCAGTACATCAGAATAACTATACCAACTATTAATGTCTGATATTCTGTTTGTTAAATAGCCACCTCCAGGCGAGATCCCTTAAACCGTGGTAGGTATTTAACTACTTGTCTGAGATGTTCTGTTATACTTGTAGATGGCTGATACTAAAATTATAAAAAATGTTACACAATCTATTGTCTTAAATTTGTATAATAATATTTAGCTACTGATGATTTATTAAATTGCTTGTACATCTTCAGACTCATATAGTGCATATACTTTAAAGATTATTAAAATTTATGTTTCTATTTAAAGTGTTATCATTTTAAAGTAACATGCTTAAAAATGACAAATTTTGTCTCATATTTTAATTTTTTTTTTTACCAGTTTCTATTTTTTTTTAAAATTAAAAAAAATACTTGTCACCTTAAAATTGATGAACCAAATCCTTATTTCCTTTAATTATTACCTGCTTCCTATAAGTGTCTGTATTTTAGATATGTATTTGTTAATATTCGAAAATTGAGATGAACTAGAAAACCTTATTTAATTACCTATCAAATAAAGATAATTAAAAAAATTTCAGTGAACACTTTAACCCTGTATGATTGCATGAGTTTAAATTAATTAACTATTGTAATTCTGATTTATAAAATGTCTAGTATTAGCTAACATATCTGGTTATCTATGTACCACATCCCTGCTTTTGTTGACCCCACTCTACCACTCTAGAGATGTGTACTTTAAAGATACCAGGGCACATACAAATCAACATATCCAAATTTAGAAATACACATACTTTATCTATATTTTATTTTAAAATTTTAATTGAAATCACATTTAATAAAACAGCTTGTTTTAAAATTTTAAAATGAAAATTAATTTTTTTAGATGAGTTTTAAAATAAAATTGTAATTTTTAAAGTGTTTTTTTCATCACCCTTAGATAATAAAATTTTAAAAGGCAAGAGTTCAGAATGTTTCTATTCCAGACTGTGTTTCATAAATACCTTCCCAGGAAGTGATTTGTTACACTCATTAATCTAATTGTGGCTTTTGAATTCTTGACCCATTGACAAAATCTCAAGAATCTGGGTCATTTTCAGTACAGTGAATTTTTCTTTGTGATAACAGGTGATGAAGACATTTACTAAACATTGTTTGTATTGATAGGTGATTATTGTAAAAAGGCTTGTACAGACACATTTTAAACACAAACACTGATTATAAAAATACAATTTAGGGAAATTGATATATTGTTAAAATTAGTTTAAAATATTAAATCTTTTATAGACATCATGTTATAAAACATTAATTTCTTGAATTGTCTTGTAGACACCAAATGATCAAGTATTTCATTCCTTAAATGATATTATTAGACTCCTAATAATCATGTCATTCATTTAATTTTTTTTTAATCATATAGTAGACTCCAAATGAGCAAGTAATTCACTAGCTTTGACAAGGGGAACAACCCAGTTTGTGTATTTCCTTCCAGTTAATCATAAATGATCTACCCTTCATTTGGAACACAAACAAGCATGCCTGATAGCACTAGTGATGTTTTTAGCCAGAGATTACTGGGGATCAAATGTCCCAATATACAGTATACACACTGGCATCATAAAAACAACTAGAGTGTTTTTCCTGCAGACATGTCTAGAGGTACTTTAGTAACAGTTAGTTTCTTCCAACAATGCTAATAGGACAATGCACATTATGGATATTGTATCCGTTCTGGATTGTAAATTGTAGCGTCAGTGTTTAGATTAGGGTTGTGTTTAGATTAGGGTTGTGTTTAGATTAGGGTTGTGTTTAGATTAGGGTTGTGTTTAGGGCCAGCGTTGGGGTAGTCATAAAGGGAAAGAAAATTTTTTGAATGCATCTACCCTGAAATGTCAATTTATTTTTTTAGTGAAATCTTGTTTTCAATACTCGATGTTATTTCCTAAGATAATTGGTATTTTTATACACTTTTTCATTGCTGCTATTATAGTATTCATTTTGATTTCACATTTCTAACTGCTTCCTGTTCCTTAATGTGAAATTGCTTGTCATTTAAAAAAATTTTTTTAGGCCTAGCAGTCCATTAGTCTGTTGAAGTAGAGTTCATGTTTCTTCATCTTGACATATGAAGGGATGGTGTGGATGCCATGCTACCTTCACTTTCCCCACCATAAGTCACGTACCCATCAGAGCTGGGCGGACTTAAGGATGTCCTACAGTCTTAAGTCTGAACAGAGATCTGAACTTGAGACCTTTGGGCTAGCAGCCAAACTCTCTACCATTTGACCATGCCATCCCACAATGGACATTAATTATTAGTGCTATTATAGAGTTTTGTCATCACTCTGATTACTGTTATTATGTAACATCACTCAGAAAAAAAATGCCTCATGAAACTGAAGACGTAACATTTTAGTTATGTTGTATAAATTTCCCCTGATTTCTTCCATGGTTTTCTCCACCTGGTTATAATTCCTGTTTTTTCATGAACCCACTAACCACTAAATGAACAAGAAAAAGTTGACTGATAACCTGATTGCCTCTGTTATCTTTAAATTTAATTACACCATCATCAAATGTCCTGTGATAACTTATCAGGGCATGAGTTTTAACTTTGACTTCAAGCCCCGTACCGGCCATTGCTTAATTTACAGCTGATTGGGTTTTAGTGCTGCACATTAAAAAGTCAGAATGAAATGTAGGGAAAGTGGTCTGAAAGGGGATTAAAGTTTGTGTATTTTTTATACAAAAATATAAGCATGATACAAGGTAAAAAGAAAATAACTGGCTATTAATCTTTTCAATCTTATTTTAATTACATTTAAAATAAAATCTGCATTAATTTGTAAAAGTTAATGGACATACTAATTGTATTGACTATGGTGTTTTTAAGAGTCAAGATATTGTTTTTGTAAATGAACCTTGGACTTTGTTTTTGTGGTATTATAATGTTATGTAAAGGTAGTTAGCTCTCAAGCACTCTTTAGTGTCATAAACTCCAATATTCTCCTAATAGTAGCTGCAGGTTTCATGACAACTTGAGCCTATGCTCAACTTTTGTTTTTCTCAAAATGTGTTAAGCTGGGATGTAGCAGCTGCAGCAGTTTTAAAATGAAAATATGTTTTTTTGTGTGATGATCAATAGACGATGAGCACAAGTGTTTGTTTTAATACTTTATTACCGTATGTTATAAAATATAATTTTTATGGTAACAGGTTTAAATATTTATAAAAATTACTGTCGCACATAAAAAGTAGATTTGTGCACATGTTCTAAATAGACATGAATTTATATTGTACACAAAAATGTGATGTTCTAATATTACAATGATTAGGAACTTAATTATTTCTTGTGTTTTTGTACTCACATTTTTTATATGACATACTTTGCTTCATCATAATTCTGCTTTACCTTTCGTGTAAGATTTTAGTTAGAAGCTGTTTTGTAATCCTTTAATCTTAGGGTCCTCTGAAATCTGCAATGTATTTTTCCTGTATAATTTTGGTTTATCTATTTTACACTGCATGGCTGAACGCATCCCATAGCTTTACAGGCAGTTTTCATTGGCATGTGCATTTCATTAATTACTTTAATTGTTAATATTGCTTATCAAACCATCTATGGGCAGTCTGTAATTATTTTATATTTAAAAGAATAATTGTTCTGGAAAGGAGGTGAGTTATATTTAAAGATTTATGTGACTACAGCTTCTGTGCATGATTTTATAAACTTAAAAAAAACCTCTATATTTTGGATGGGTTCTCAGATATTTTCTGAATAAGTTACTTCATTAGAAGCTTAAATTAATTAGCTTACAAATGTTAGTGAAGCTCACAGCTGTTGATTTTCTAGTACACCAGATGTAGAACTTTATTTTTCCCCTTATGAGCAGCTTGCTGTCACATGATGCTTTTAACAGTTGCAAACGTTTATGGCACTGCTATAATTAACACTGTCAGATACCTGGTACTAATTGGGTGGTAGAAGTTGTACATTTTTATTATATTAGCTCTATCCAGTGGGATATTTAATCCCAGCAATCTGTACATTTTTAGAAGGTTTTCACAACATATTCATTATTTTGTCATTCCATTATGTTATACTAGCTCATTATGGTAAAAAAAAAAATTCAAACATTTATTATTATGACTAGCTGTAAGAACAGTTGAAAAACATTTAACTAATTCTAAAATCCAAGCTAAATTTAATACAGTTTAAATTAGATAGCTGAATTATTTTAACATAATAAACTTAACATATGTCTGGACTAAAATGTAATTACCCCAGAAACCAAATATAGCCTATATGTTCTACAAAACACTGCAGGAGTTGTCCCCCTTTAAAGGCTATAAACATGTCATGGGTGACAAATCATCCAGCTGTCACACTGAATATCTTTTTTTGTTGTCCTTTTCACATGGCAATCAGGTGAATACTTTGTGAAGCTATGCCTTAACTGTGATAGGGGCCTAGTTGATTAGGTGAATACTTTGTGAAGCTATACCTTAACTGTGATGGGGCCTAGTTGAGTAGGTGAATACTTTCAATGGGCCTTGTCATTCAGTGAATACTTAGTGATGCCTTGGCATAGCTCTGATGGGGATCTAGTTGAGTTGGTGAATACTTAAGCCTAGCTTTGAAGTGTTGTTATATTTTGTAAATACTTTATGAAACTACTTTAATAGCATTGTTTAAAATGAAACAAACAAAGATTAAAATTTGACGTGTTTGTTTTGTTCAACAGTATATTGAGCATTAGAACATAGCAATGTCAGAATGGGTTTATGTCACTATGTCACTCATTACTGAATACCTTTTTATTCTGTAACCTTTTTACTCCATACTGAGCATTTTCTGTTTTGTATTCTCTGATGTTTAGAAATGGACGACTTGGCAAGTGCAATACGGAACTATGGTAGCTTTAGTTCAGATTCTGGCAATGTAAACAACAGTGATGTGCCCAAGGATGTGGCTCATCATAACCACAACCACACTAACAAGTAAGTCATTAAATCTTGGCTTATCATAGCCACAATCACACTAACAAGTAAGTCAGTCAGTCTTGGCTTGTTATAGCCACATCCACACTAACAAGTAAGTCTATCTTGGCTCATGATAGCCACAACCACACTAACAAGTAAGTCTATCTTGGCTCATGATAGCCACAACCACACTAACAAGTAAGTTTATCTTGGCTTATGATAGCCACAACCACACTAACAAGTAAGTCTATCTTTGCTCATGATAGCCACATCCACACTAACAGGTAAGTCTATTTTTGCTCATGATAGCCACAACCACACTAACAAGTAAGTCTATCTTGGCTCATGATAGCCACAACCACACTAACAAGTAAGTTTATCTTGGCTCATGATAGCCACAACCACACTAACAAGTAAGTCTATCTTTGCTCATGATAGCCACATCCACACTAACAGGTACTGGGTTAACAACCTTATCATACGTGGGACTCAGTTTTAATTCAGTTATTTAAGTTAATTATTTTAAATACACAGCATGTACAATATCAAAAGATTAAGTAAAGTATGTTGATAAATCACCAAGTCAGTATCACTTAATTGCAAATTAATTTTGTACATCCAACTAAATTAGATACACACATTTTTCAAAGATAGCAGTTCTAATTTATTTAGCATAACAAATTAAAAAAAAAAAAGCCCATGCTCAGACAAGCTAAAGAGTATCATTAGCTGTGCATCTGTAGAGTACATCGTATCTTTTGCTTTTCTTCCATTCTAGCTAGAATAATTTGACACATTTCTTAGACAGTAGTCTTATCATTTACCCATTTATTATTTCCCATCCATTAAGATCATTAGAAAAACTGCTGAGACAGAAATATTATTGCACATCGTATATTTCCATCTAGCTAGAACAAGCCTAGAAAGACTAAAACCATGTAAAATTCCCATTTATCATTTCCCATCTAACTAAAACAAAATCTGAGAGACAAAAATCATGTAACATACCGATTTATTATTTCCCATTTGACTAGAGCCAAATTTGAGAGACAAAAACCATGTAACATTCCCATTTATTATTTCCCATTTGACTAGAGCCAAATTTGAGAGACAAAAACCATGTAATATTCCCATTTATTATTTCCCATTTATTATTTCCCATTTGACTAGAGCCAAATTTGACAGACAAAAACCATGTAACATTCCCATTTATTATTTCCCATTTGACTAGAGCCAAATTTGAGAGACAAAAACCATGTAACATTCCCATTTATTATTTCCCATTTATTATTTCCCATTTGACTAGAGCAAAATTTGAGAGACAAAAACCATGTAATATTCCCATTTATTATTTCCCATTTATTATTTCCCATTTGACTAGAGCCAAATTTGACAGACAAAAACCATGTAATATTCCCATTTATTATTTCCCATTTATTATTTCCCATTTGACTAGAGCAAAATTTGAGAGACAAAAATCTTGTAACATTCCCATTTATCATTTCCCATTTGACTAGAGCCAAATTTGAGAGACAAAAATCTTACTACACACCTGCCATGGTGGACGAACTACGTAAAAGGAACAAGCTTTATTTCCTGGACCCAATCACCAAGCTTCTTAACTTCCACGGGTTTCCATGGAAACTGACGTTACAGATCATCAAACTTGTTCTCATCACAATACAGGTGATTTAGAAAAACTTATTTTTACCCTTAACAATTTTTTTTTATTATATTGTTCAAGTCCAGAAACATGATCATAGATTTTACGTTTAACTTTTTGTTTTCAAGTATACACTTTTTTGTACAAGTTCCTAAACCATTTTTTCCTGTAGGTTATCATATTTGGAGGGCAGAGAGAAAACATTGTGGAGTACTTTGAACGCAGTGATCTGACGTACAAGCATCTACTGCTGAAGGACTGGAGCACAGCTTATGAAACTCTGCCCTACCCCCCTGCGGCAGGGGACTATGCCATCTACTCCATGCCAGAACTTTTTGATCACATGAATTATGTCATGAAGCAGGTAAGTTGCTCTACATGTCACAGTGGACAATATATAATATATATAATATATATATATATATATATATATATATATATATATATATATATATATATATATATATATATATATATATATATATATAGATATATATATATATATATATATATATATAGATATAGATAGATATATATATATATGGATATATATATAGATATATATATAGATATATATATAGATATATATATAGATATATATATAGATATATATATAGATATATATATATATATATATAGATATATATAGATATATATATATAGATATATATATAGATATATATATATATAGATATATATATATATAGATATATATATATATATAGATATATACATATATAGATATATACATACATATATATATACATACATATATATATATATATATATATATATATATATATATATATATATATATATATATATATATTACCTCTAGGAATGACTACTTTCCTATTACTTTCAAATTATTCAGCAAGATAACCTTCAGACATTACTTCTTTCCTCATACTTTCCCATGAATTTTTGCAGTATTACCAGCTACCAGAACTATCTCTAGCTAAGGTGAACTTGTTTAAGAACAAAACAACCCACAAGAACCTCCCCATAGACCTGTGCTTCAGGGCCAATTCTTTTGTTGAATATGATAATGGCAGCTATATAGTATCTGCGGATGTCATGCATAGTAAGTCCCCTTATGTAATGTGTCTTTATTATATGTATTGTAGTAAGTGTCCTTAAGTAGTGTGGAAAGTGTCCTTATGTAGCATGATAGGGTCCCTATGTAGTGTGGTAAGTTTAATTATATTGTGTAGTAAATGTCCTAATTGGGTTTCCTTATATATATATTTTTTTGTGGTACAGTAACTTTTTAAAAGTAGGAAACTTACTAGTTAAAAACTAGGAGAAGCCCTTCTTTTTTTAAAAATTACTAACACCTACAAAGCTCTTGTACGTCATCAACTCATACACAGTAATAACTACATTAATTTTGTTACGTAGAGATAAAAATCATGAAACATTTATTAGTTTTTTAAAATAATAAACATTTAATGCATTTTCAGTTATTTCATTGAAATAAAATTCTGTGTTTCTCTTGTAGATTGCACAACTGTCAAGCGTTTAAGCAACCATACATATGATATTAAAGAGTATTTGAAGCTTAAGAATTTTACTCTTCCTTTTAATAGGTCAGTGTTATAGTTTATCAATCCTTAATCATTTTTATGTAGGCCTCTATACTTTACCTATGACTTATTATAAGTATATTATCTCTATACTTATTTCTCGAATATTGATCTTCAGATCCCATGATATTGATTAGACTTTTTCTCCATTTCTCTTTTCAGAACACTGGATATAACTTTAAAGTTTCATATCAGAACTTTCCATCTGAATCTGTTGGAGACACATTATGGACCAACATGCTATGATATGCATATATCGGTAAGCATAAAGTGGGTGCCTGACTTAAGCACATAAAATGTGTTTTGCTAAGAATCACCCTATGCCTATTACCAGGCTATTGAACTAATCTCATGATTGCTGACTTTCAAAGTCCTGAGTTCTGATCCCACCCAGATGAAGTTCAATATCTGGGGACAGCAACCCTTCTAGGATAGACAACTCCAAAATAAATAAAAAATTGTTTTGCTGATTGATATTGGGTGGCTAAAGGCTAGGGAATCAAATCCAGAAAGAAAAGTAGGCTACTGAAATTGTAGTCAACTGGCCATTTGTGGCACAACATGTTGACACTGAATGCTTAAGTTAATTGTGTTGGAGGAAATTCCCATCAATATTGCAATTAATAAAAAATAATATAACTAAGCTGAATCAATTATTACTATTACTACCATAAACATAACACTTACCATAAGGCTAATTCAGATCCTAATAATTCAGTGGAAAAATTATATAGCATTATTGTCCTACATACATTTTCACAACAATTATAACTACTTTGTTTAGCAATAAAATTGAGTGTCTAAGAATATAATTTAAAGTATTTTATTAATACTATACAATTTAAACTGATAAAATATGATCCAGGATTCTGATGTAGGGTCGAATAAAATAAAGTGCTGACCACCTGTTCATTATTTCAGGTCATCTACACTAACAGCGAGCGGAGTGGTCAGCTCTTGGTAGACTTGTTGACTAAACCTGAGGAAATAGAATGTGAAGGAAAAATTATGTCCCCTGAAGCACAAGGTAATTTAAAAAAGAATTAGCTGTTAGGTTGTTAAAGTACTTTGTAGCATATGTAAAACTAAAACAAACTTCTATTTTATTGTTTATTTTAAATGAATTACTTGTCGAAAAAACATTACTAAAAATGTACTATAATTACTTCATTGGTTTACAATGAAACTTTAAATTTGCCTCTTATAGGTGGATTTTTAGGTGTAAAAATGACCCCCCAAAAAGAAATGTTTTAAAAATTCTAAAACTTAATTATACTTTCTATTTTGTATTATTTCTAGATGAGCAAGACAAAATGAAAGTAAAAGTAATAGCATTTGATGCTGTTGTTATTGTGGTCTGCTGTTTTTCCACTATTCTCTGTTCCCGTTCTCTGAAGCGTTCCAACAAATTGCGCCAGGTAAGAAGGCTTTCATTAAACTAAACTTCTATCAGTTTATCAAGCCAGATTTAGTCCATAGGGCAGGTGAATTAAGTCTGTTTCAGTGTCATTGATGTGTGAATGAGTTGTGTTGTTAGCACCTCATTTCTGATTCATGTATACTTGAATCAGTTGGCTGGACTTACGGATGTCCTGTGTACACATGCGTGGCATCAAGTTCTAGACTGTGCATTAACTGTGCAGAGGTGTTATGTTTCTGCTTTTTCTGTTTGAGGAAAATTGTCCTCCATAATTTTTATGCAGACCAAATTTTGAAGTAAAAAGTCAGAATTTTTTTTAACCGGTCTGTTTTCTTTTCTGAAGAAATTTTATATATGAAACAGATATATGCAGTTCTTGATAAATTTGCCCTCATCCCCCTTTTGTAAAATATTTACATATTTTTCTTGGGCCGTGCAGTTACATCTCTGACCATGGCATTACTTTCATATCTGCTCGATATTCTAAATCTTGTTTTGTGATTTAATTAAACTTTCTCTACACTAATTACTATGTGCATTTTTAGCTAGCTTTTTTGTTGTTAAATATTCAGCTGCTTCTTTTCTGAGTACATTTTGTGAAGTCCAATAATTTTTTTTTTTTTAAATTTTCAGGACACTGCTACATTTTTTAAAATCCACAAAGGTAGACCACTCAGTTTTTCCAATCACATGGAATACATAAATATGTGGTACATATTGATTATATGCAATGACATTCTAACTGTGGTTGGTTCGTCCTTTAAGATACAGCTTGAGACCAGAGTAAGTTTGACTACATTTTGAAGTCTTACTAGTATAAATTGTGTTTCTGCTACTTTCAGTTAGAGTTTTATTAGTTTTAAAAAAAATATTAGTTTTCTTACTTGATACAAGAAAAAGTTTTTATTCTCAAACTTCTATACTAATAATGAGTGATGTTGAAATTAGTACAATTTAATTAACTAGCCTTCTGCAGTTTAAATTGCTAATTGCCTTTCCAGACTTTTGTTTTAGGTAAAGTAAATTTTTGCATGAAAAACTATTTCTAAAGGCATCAATTACTAAAAGTTTGAGAATAAAACTTGCAAAAAAAAATCAATAAAATAAGAGTTGTCTAAAGTTTTTGTTGATAGATTTTATTATTTTCTTCGCAGGTGTTCTCAGTCTCGTCAGAAAATTATGCAGTTTGCAGCATTCTTCTTGGTGGAGGTGTCTTCTTAACCTATGTTGGGATATTGAGATACCTCGGATTCTTCAAGTCTTACAACGTAGGTGTTGTTTTTATGAACTCTTATAATTTGATTGGTTTGCCTATATAAGCCCATTCAAAGTGTATACTGTTCTAAATAAGAAAAAGACCTGTTATTTTTTGGTTTACCCATTGCAGTGGAATAGGGCATTAGACTGAGTTATAGTCATATTTATTTATTGAACATAATTTTCACACCACATAGTTTTTAGGCATTTTAAAATAGAATAATAATCCAGCATTCATGCTTTATTTCTAATTTTAGATTTTGATCTTAACCCTGAAAACATCATTCCCACATGTACTGAGGTTCCTGTTTTGTGCCATCTGCCTCTACGCTGGTTTCTTATTTTGTGGATGGGTTGTCTTTTCACCCTACCATATAAAGGTATAAAAAATTTGCTTTTACATTTTTTAACATTAAATTTATAACTTGTAGCTTACTATAGCTGGTTTAATTAGGACTAACTGTAAGTTCATGAACTATTTTCATTAGTAACGACTAACTATATGTTCATTGAAAACTTACTTGTATTATTTCAGTTCCGGAAGTTGAGTACGACTTCTGAATGTCTTTTTGCTCTTGTGAATGGTGACGACATGTACGTGACGTTTTCTTCCCTCAACCCAGACACTAACGATGCCATCTGGTACTTCCATAGAGTCTACCTCTATGTTTTCATTGCCTTGTTCATCTACGTTGTCATTAGCGTTTTCATTGCTGTTATCATGGACAATTATGAAAATCTTAAGGTAAGGGTTGATTCTTCATGTGTCATTAATAACAAAATAAATTCTCAGCTTTTAACCCCTTTACCGTGTGTCACGAGTTAACTCGTCATATAAAATCTTGGGCTTAACCGTACATCACGAGTTAACTCGTCTTCAGATAAAAAAGTCGTCTGTGTGCCGTGCGTCGCGAGCATTGGAAATCAATAACAATGTAGAGGGAGGCTAATCTAACAGCTAATTCAACAGCGTATGATAAAAATAGGTCATCATGTGATGTTGGTACTGTGCTTTTGAATTACCTTCTTTATATTTACCTCATAAATTCTAAATGTCAACTCATTTTCACTCAAAATGATGTTTTATTTTGTCAGGACAACATAACAAATCAAATAATGAAAAAAAAAATACAGTATTTCCAAAAGAAAATTTATTTTTTTTACACGGTAAAGGGGTTAATGTACGACTCAATGGCACAAAACCAGTTGAGACGTATCCTTATTTGTGATGGAGGCGTGGTCGAGTCAGCTAAAAACTCATGGTTGATAAATTTAAAAAAAAGTCGAGTTCAAACCCTCTGGCAGATAAGGCTCTATCCCTTCCAACACTAAAAATTAAGAACGAAGAAGAATGTATGACTGAAACTATGTTTTTCCTGTTGCTGTTAAATTTGCCTATTTTGATGCATTGGTGCTTGGTGGAATAACTAGGGCAGTGGTTAGCATATTGGCTATCTGCCAACAAAGTATGCAGTACTAGTTTAAGATGAACCAGCTAGGGCAGTGGTCACTGAACTGTGACTATCTTCCAACAAAGTATGCAGTACTAGTTTAAACCAGCTAGGGCAGTGGTCACTGAACTGTGACTATCTGCCAACAAAGTATGCAGTACTAGTTTAAGATGAACCAACTAGGGCAGTGGTCACTGAACTGTGACTATCTGCCAACAAAGTATGCAGTACTAGTTTAAGATGAACCAGCTAGGGCAGTGGTCACTGAACTGTGACTATCTGCCAACAAAGTATGCAGTACTAGTTTAAACCAGCTAGGGCAGTGGTCACTGAACTGTGACTATCTGCCACTGATGATGCAGAGTTGACTTATTAAATTACCAGCCATGTTCCCTCTGAGCTGTGCAGTAGCGCTGTAGTTTCGCAGTCATTTTGTACAACACACAAATCTTTGTATAAGACATTTAGAACACAGCACACACTAAATACACTTTGAACACTACCCTTATCCCCTTGGGGTGAATGTTGATTAGTTCGGTAAGAATGACAAAGGCAAGATGATGGTAAAAGAAAAAACTTCGGCCCACAGTAAACTTTCTAGAAAAAGTTAATCTTCTACTTCTTATTAAGGATTAGTGTAATGTAACATTTATTAAAATTATTAAAAATTGTATAAAATGGTTCTTTACTTGAGTCAAGGCGTCCATGTACTTAAACATATTGCAGCATTACTACAAAATGTATGATTAGATTTAAGCCAGGCTTGTATTATGTACTGTATTTCACTACAAAGTAAACAACTTGTAAAATTTTTTGGGTCAATTGATTAGTATTCTCCTTACAAGCTGCATTACAGAAAGTGAATGGCCTGGGATTTTGAGCCACTATCAATTGTGTGAAGTGGATTACTGGTGAAGTTGTGAATTAGGTTATCAGTACAGATTATACTTGCCCTGTTGCAGCACTACTATGAAGATGGGTTTCCTGACACAGAGATCCAGGCTTTCATCAAGGAAGACGGAGAGATGTCAATCTCAGAACTCTTCAGACATGTGGAGAGAAGTGGGCGTTGGCAGAGCTGGTTTTTCTGTATCTTCCCTTGTCTTGCTTGTTTACGCAAGTAAGTGGATTCTCCATGCGCAAAATTTAAAAACTACACAATCTGATTTATATTTTGTAAAAAAAAATGAATTATGAGTATTCTAGATAATAAAAAAATGTAATTTATTCTGTGGTTATACAAAATTTATAAAAATGTTGTCTCTAAAGTCTTTAAGAAATCAATCTAAATTTAATGATACATCTGTTTTTTAAAATAGTTGCTCAGCTTGCATAGATTTCTCTTTTGTTTAATTTTTTTGTTGTTGGCTGAAACTAAAAACTACTGTAAAATTTTGAAAAGCCAAAAGTAGAAAAGTATGTTCTTTAGCTTTGATTAGCTTTATTTTATTATGCTTCTGACTGAATGCTTTGGTTGAAGGTGTTTTTCAATCTTTATTTACTTAGTTAGTCAAACACACCAACTAGTTTAGTTTTAACACTGATGCAATTTTATTATTTAACTAAGTTTTAATTAAAGATACATTGTTTAAATCACAGCAGTTACAACCTGCATGAAGCTAGCTTACAACTTACTAACATTTTACAACATACTGATCTAACAATTTTATACTGCTGTCAATTGCTTCAAGTTTTATATAGTTAACATTACACTACTAATCTTCTCAGTAGATTTGTTTGCACATTTACATTACTTCATACATGTTTTACTTGATTCTTAGTTTTTCAACTGGTAGATTTATTGATTATTTCATTTGTACCTAATGTTTTTCTGATCTATCAGTTGAGACATATAAGCAGATTTTCATCCTTTTTGCTTACGATTTGCTCAAAAAAGAAATTTGTTCATAGTTAGAACTCTTTCTTTGTCGACTTGGCATGTGAACTTCACTGCCTCTGCGAACGTTTGTTGACATTTTGATTAGCGGATGCTTCATTTGTTTCAGCAAAAAAGTGCCATACAAAAACCTTGAGTATGAGTTGAAAGTTTAACGGTAATTATATTTAATGCCATCAACTCTCATCAGACATTCATTGTTGTGATGTGTTGCCACCACATGTAAACAAAGTTTAGGAATATTATTACAAGTTTTAAAAATCATGAATTGTTCAAAGAATGTGTTCCATTTCAAATGGTTTTTATAGAAAATTTATTAATTTGTGTTTAAAGTTGTGTTCCTTTTCAATAGGTTTTTATAAGATTTTGGAATAGAATATTAAAAGCTGAACATATAGACAGTTTTGAAAACAATTTTGCTTTTCTTAAAAAAACAATAAGTAAACATATTAGCAAATCTGTCAAAATGTACATAATTAAATCATGAAATTGAATATATTTAAAAGTGGGTGTTTAGTAGTGGGAGGGTCCCATGAATTAAGACTTTCTTAAGGAACTAGTTCATAGTCTATTGTCATTGTTTGCCAAAGTTGGATCTTAGGATTAGATGTTTCATTATGGTACTGAAATTATGCCCACTCCCTTTTGTAATTTTATGCCATAAATTTTCAGTTTAAAACACTGAAAATCTACAAGATTTAGTTTTTGTATAAGTTTTGTTTTCAAAAGTGTTTTGGTTTTCAGTAGAAGTGATTAGACTGGAAATATATTAACTATCCACTTACCCCAACTGACCAAACTTGAGTTCCCACCATGTGTTTTACCTATCAATTTGTGGCTTTATCATTCTAATTCTCAGCTGTTGAAAATACTCCACTTCAACTTGACTTAAACCTGATGTGATATTTTTTTATTACTAAAGTACATGAACACTAGTCCAATGTAATAAGTACGAACATGAGCAAAGAACATGAGCAACGAGCGAAAATGAGCAACAAGCGAGCGAAAATGAGCAACTAGCGACTGCTTAATTATAATTCTGGTTCTCCTAGTTTTTTTCCTTCAACTCAGCTTAAGGTGTTGTGTTAAATAGGAATTTGTGCTTAACTAAACATGCAACTAATTTTAACCTAGCTGTATGGTAAAAAATACTTTTCCAAATATAGTTTTCTAAATTTCTAAATAAAAAAAAGGAAATATCAGCAAGAAGAATCACCAATATGGTACAAACATTTTTCTTTTTTTATTGCCTTATTATCTCCCTTTAACCCACGTGTATGCTTTGTTAAAATGGCTTTCCCTGCACACACTATTAGGTTTTTAAAATCGCTTTATTAATAAATTAAAACATTTCTTAATTTTGATGTTAATCTTTCAAAATTTAGGCAAAACATCCTAAAATGCATTATTTTTATAATAAACATTAACTAGGTACTCTACTCTTAAAGATCAGGTGCTTGCATGAGCAAAGCGTTTTAGCTGTATAGTTTATTAAAACTAGATCTCTACTTTTTGCTAGGTTTTAAAAAAGTTTATTCTAAACACATTTCATATGATGTATATTACTTTTATTATATTTTGGTTTTAATTTGCAAGATAAAATTTTAAAAATTGTAATACAAAATAAACAACATAGATCTATAGCCTACTTACTTGCCAAGGGTTAGATTAAGTAACCATTTTTGGGTATTTTTCTTTCCCCACCTTTTTATTAAGATTGCTTATTCCCAATTTTGCATATTTCCAGCAAGCTGTTGAATGGATTACCTGGAGTTAGTATACATTTTTCTTTTCATACGTGGTAGTTTTTTGTTACGAGCAATGATTTCTGTACACCCCTACCTAATATTTAAATATGTTGTTGACGAGTGACTGACAAAAGGTGTTCGTCATTTGTTGATACACCATTGTGAATATTGTTGTATTTTATGGCTACCACCCTTGTTTTCCCATGCCCACACCTTTTTTGTCACTTTATTTCATTACACAGAAACACATTTTGCATGATAAGTTTAACTGTTATACCTTTAACATTTTTTAATAACTTTTAATAACTTTAAAATTACTAGCGAGACATTGTCAGTTAATACTTTACCTGACCTAAAATATGTGTGATGTATTTGAATTATGTTTTTCTTTCTAGAGATAAGAAAATGACCAGATTGAACAAGGAGAAGAAACAACTTTTAGCCACAATATGAGGAGAATGAAACTCAGGACAATACAGTTTATCTTAGTCTCAGCTGTTTCCGTACGTCATATTGTACACATTCCATTTTTTAGTCATCACAACAAGACAACTTGTTCAGATTACATTAGATCATACAACATTGAACGCATTCCATTTTTTAGTCATTACAAGGCAGTTGTTCAGATTCTATTAGATCTTACAATGCCTTCATTATCATCAAAATTATATATATGCTTAAACTTAACAGAAAATTAATAATCACTGTATTAGATAGCACTAGGCACTGTTGGGTTTAAAAGAGTTTTAACATATGTAGTTCAATTTTTAAAATTGTAAATATTTTGCTATTTGATACAAAAATGATGGCTTTGAATAGAGGCAGTTGTTAGATTAAATGCTATATTGCATCATGTAACATTAAGGCCATGCACAGAGGAACTTGTCCAGCTTAAGCTGTATTCACACCAAGAACATGACTTAAAAACATTAAGAACCAAAATTCTGTTACAAGTTATGCATTTGCGACAAGTTTACTTTTAATGTTTGACACATCAGAATATTTAGTAATTTAAAAAAAACACTTTCTCTATTCCATAAAGACTATAAGGGTTAAACTGTGTGGAGTTTTATGGAGTAGGTAATATTCACTCAACTCAAAAACTATTTAAGGAAGTTTATTTTTCTAAGCTGAAACAAATTTTCAAGTAAGGTTTTAAAGTTGCCAGTCTTCAGTTATGAAGGTGGAAAACTCAGTCATTTAAGTTCCTTTGCCTGTGAATATGAGACCTAAAATCATTTATTGTAATGGCCTGCATCCAGTAAGTAGGTCATATTCTTCATACATGTTCCAAGTGAATACACTATTTTAACTCAAAAGCATATATCTATGTACTAAATGTTACCTAAATATGTTGTGAGTCTCTAGAATCTGTTCTAAGATTTTGTAAGTCTGTTTAGTACTGTCATATCTAGAGAGAAAGTTGCCTTTGTGTGAAGTTGTGACCAATGTATACACAAATAGTTAGTGTTACAAACAATGTTGTGTGTTTACGCATAGGGTTTTATTTTTTCTGCGTGAATAAAGTAACGGCAATGATATTTTAAGTATTGCGTGAATAAAATAACGGCAATGATGTTTTAAGTATTGCGTGAATAAAATAATGGCAGTGACATTTTAACTATTGCATGAATAAAGGCAGTGATTTAAAAATAGTTCATGTTAAATACTGTACAGCACCATGTAGCTTTCGTGGTTAGGTTTTTTGTAAGTTTTACATTTCATTATTTTCTAGCTCATGGCCTTGAAATGAAATCAAGCATGCAAAGTGTGAAGAACATGTTTTTTAACTTAAAACTCAAGAAAAGAATATATTTAAAAAGTAGTCAACTTCATGTTATATTAACTTTTCCCTTTTCCTTATCAGATAAGTAGATAAAATTAATAACTGAAGATTAAAAACTGTATTCTCATTGACTTAAATTTTCAGTTTAACTTTTTTAATAGATTTACACTAAAGTGATAAAAATTAAATTTAAAACTGTTTTAAAAGATTTTTTTACCAGTGCTTTACCTCATAACTTAGTTTACGTGATGTACATATTTACACTGTCTACCACTCTAAGTGGTCAGCCTACTGGAAGCATTTCTCATGTTACGTGTACATATTGCAACCTCTAGTCTTTCAGCCTCGCTCTAATCACTTTGTACAGTGCTCAACAGATTTTTCTTGAAATAAGCTCCGATCTTTCTTCTTTTTCTACTTGCACTTTATTTTTGTTGAATTTCTTTTTTGTTTTATTTGACAAAGTACGCTGTTGTCTATTTAATGAATACTCCTTTCTGACAGCGTACTGGTCTAAACTAGTGACCCGGTATTCTCCAGTCAGCCAGTGTAACAGTTTAATACTACTTACATAATATAATAAATAAAAATGGAGTGCAATATAAAATTTGTAAGATCAAATTATTTAAAAAACCAGATCACATAATTTGAGCGAATGAAATAGTGAAATAGATATATTGTGAGAGTGTTAAGCAGTACTATCAGTCAGGCCTAATTAAAAATTTTACTTTTTTTTTTTTTAATTTTGTAGATGCACATTTGGTAATATTAATTACCCAACAGTTTGATCAAAAACTAATTTCAGGTTTATCTTTATTAGAGTTACTTTAAGTTTTAGTTTAGTTTTTACATTTTGAAGATTGACTTTGTATAAATATCTTCTAGATCTTATCATATTTATGAGGACAGTTGGTCTAACATATTAATAGTTGTATGTTTGAATGTGATTGATCTTTTAACATATTGATAGTTGTATGCTTGAATGTGATAGATCTTTGCTCAACACTGTGCCTAGGCTAATTTGTGTTTACACCTTGTTAAGATGTTTCTTTAATCTCTGTTGAGGATAAACTTAACTATAGTTTTATGGTAAGTTGTCAAAAATGTTAATATTTTGACCAGGATTTTATTTTTAAAATTTTTGTTTTTTTTTAATGTAGAAGCAAATACTGGAAAGTAAATTGTTTCGTTTTGATTGGTTTATGTTTTAGCTTGGTATGTTAAAGGGAAATAAGTCTAATGGACACCAGCGAGAAAAGTCTCAAAGGTATTTGAGAGGTGTATAAATTCATTAAAAAATCATGCACAGCGTATTTACAATTAATATGGTTATAAAATCCTGCCTGTCTGGTTTTTTTCGGACTTTACTAAAGATTGGATGTATTTGATGTTTATAATATTTTCGGTAACTAAATAAAAATTAAAAAAAAAGCAAAAACAATTTGGTTTTCACGTGTAATGGCGACATAAACATGGCATCCTGCTATTGGATAGGCTGCCATAGATTTTATTGTACACATTGTAAGCTAAAAATAGAAAACTAGGTCATGGGGTTTTAAATTTGCATTGTAATTTAAAAACTTGATCTGCAAAGTTTTGTAAACAAATAGTTATCGATTACTAAGTTACTGTACATCCAATCAATATTTGTCTTACGAAAGTGAAACATCCGGTTATAACTTAGGCTTGATGAAAATAAATAGAAATGTAGCCTTAAACTCAACAAATTATTTTCAAGTTCTCTGGATTTGCAACTTTTATAGCATTTATTCTAAGAATATAAAATTTCTAAATTAATTTTAGGCTTAAGTTTTTATTTTTTATTTTTTTTTACGGTCTTAATCTAAAAAGCACGTTTTTATTCCATGACAACAACATTATGGAAGGAATCTCGTCAACTCGCTCGCCTCCATTGCTTCAATTCTGCCGTTTAGGAGTAAAGTAAAAAGCATTTCTGTTTATAAAAAGAGTACCTGTCATTATTTATATGTCCATGTAGAGTAAATTAGAGAAAAATAAATCAGTGAAACTATTATAGTAATAGATCTTCTGCTTCATTTTTTTAAAAATATTTCTGTGTTTGTTTTTGTGACATAATTTTAATCGCATGAGAGTTGAGAGGGAAAAAAATGAAACAAAATGTTGACAAGGTTAATGGCTAATGTTAAGTTACCATTTAGGAACATCCTTGTCGCGTTTCGGGACTGTTGGACATTCCTGAGTCAACCCAGCTCTGATAGGTACCTGACTCACGTTGGGGAAAATAAAGGCGGCTGCGTGTAGGGCAAAACACGTCTACCGCCTTCTCCCCCACCCCTCTCCCGAGTGAAATGAAATTTACATACAAAATATATACTCCACCAATGCCTGTCCCCCCCATCCCCGAAAGTGCCTCCTGGATAAAAATGTCTAAAGAAACACTTTAACTTGATTTTGTTTGGCAGTTTAAACCATAAATAGGCAAAATATATCGTAATTAGGAAATTGTTTAAACCTATCGGCCAGTTCACGGCAGATGAAGTCGAGTACACCTCATCTTTCGGCGACAGCAGCATGGAAATGGATGAGGTGGTCGTATTAATGCGCAGCCGTCCATTTTTCCTAACTTGATGCTGTTACCTGTTCGAGCTCATTTGACTCTAAGGCGTCACAAGACGCAGTTTCTAAAAGCGAGCCTGGACATTTGGGTATATCGAGTCTAGGAATAAATGTGTTCAAACAGTAGCGGCGGGACTTCGTGTGTGCTCTACTGCACCCCGGCCTGATATCTTTTGGTCTTCTATGGTGTGCTCTGTGTCCAACTCACATATGTTCCGTGTCGAAATCAAGTTCAAATGTGCAAAGAGGGAATTCGGAGTTTATGGAACCTTCGCTGAGCAATGTTTATTCCAGACATTTTCTCCGAGGGGGGGGGGGTCGATGGGTCATTATTTCAGCTGAACATTCTGTATTAATTCATAGTCATAGCTTGCAGTTGTTCCTTTAGACTCGCCAATTATATTATATACCTGAACAAAGTAGTTGAGAAAAATCAACTAGATACATTAATGTGTAAACATTTAAGAATATCGGGAAAATTTTGCTCTACGCCTACTTAGAAAACTTCGTTATTTTGGATTTTTCTTTATACTCTAAGTATTGATCGTACATTAAATGCATATCAATTTTGTTAACTGATTATTAATTTAGACTATTCAGCACATTATTTAAAGAGGAAATAACTTTGTAAAGGTAACTGGTTTGTTCATATAACTTCTGCTAATAACCATTACAACAAATATCAATCCGTTACAAGTAACTGAAAACATTGTAACAAGAAAAACAGAACACATAATATTAGTTGTTATGGCCCTTTTATTTGTTAGTAGCGGCAGATAGATGTGAATATCATCACCAAATGTTATGGAAGAAATATCAACTAGTCGCCATATAACACCGAACAATACATTGTTTACCGACAAAATTCGTCTATAGGCCTTGTAACACGGACCAAAACATTGATGTTTCTCTAACTTCTATACACGGAAGGCATACCAGTGCACCCACCCTCCACTGACTGGTGTGTCACCCCATACTTCAAAAAGAATCTCAACGCCGTTATTGGTCACCTCGCCTGTGTGAAGCCAGTACCCTATGTCGTTAGCTTTGAGTGAAGTAAGAGATTCCAATGTGACGATCACAGTCGGCGGTGCAGTGAAAGGCGTTGTGAAGTTGACTTTTTGAATATGTATCTTAGCTCCATTTTTACTGTAGGCAAACTTGGATGACTCTAGAAATGAGAATCTACCTTGTTCAGTGCGAGAAGTCACTTTCTGCGCAAATTCCTGTGCGCATGTGGCAACTGTAAAAAAAAAAAAAAATTACAATTCCAATATTTTTTGTTGTTGATCTATAAAGTTCTTTGGTTTTCTAAGTCTTAGTGATACTAAAAAAAAAGCTATAATTTTTTTTTTCTTGAGATACCTTATTTAAAATATACAGTTTGACTTTCCATAATTTTTTTTCCTTCTTCCTGTTAAGTTTAACTTTATAAGATTTTTACAATTTTTTTTACAAGGTTGTTAAAATTTGAGGTTACGCTAGTCGTCAGGGATGTTTGTTCTAAATTTTTAAAAATTAAAAATTAAATATTAACTTTACTTTTTTGTTCAATAAACACGCTTGGTACGAAATAATTACACCATAACTAAAAATATTATAGTTGAAAAAAAAAACGGTATAGATTTTAAACTTGTATTAAGTTAGTTTTAGTATTTGTAAGATATTCGTTTTAATATTCTAATAATACATTAAAAAAGTAAAACAGATGTACTTACAGTCAGCGCTATTTACCAGTGAGGTTAAACTCAGGAGTACAAGAGTAAGAACCAGATACATTTTGTAACTTGCTGAAACAGATTTTTAAATATTACATAATGATAATTGGGATGTCTTTGTGTACCTAGATCTAACTATCAAATTGTACACAACCCAACACTTCTATATTTACGTACAAACGTTTGCAAACTTTTCCAAAAATATCTTATTAAACTGAGGTTACATTCATTTTAAAGTCGTGTAGAAATATTTTATGCAATAATATAGGCCTACATTTTTATTAATTTATACTGAAATCTGAAAATGTTTTCATTTTTTTAACTTCACTAGATCTAAATACTAAGTAGTCTAGATAATTACTACATAAATGTTTAAAAATTATTGCTTTTAAAACGAAATTTATTGGCAACTATTTTGTTTGTGACTGGATTTGCCCATGAATCTGTTTTATAAAATATGTATCTACAACGGTTATTATTATAAAGTGAGAATTATTTTAATAAATACCGCCATATTGAGGACTCTAAAACTATGTGTGGGATAGAAAATTACTTTTTATTGCAGGACTATTTGTAAACACAATACTATTTATAATGTTGTAGATATATATATATATATATATATATATATATATATATATATATATATATATATATATATATATATATATATATATATATATATATATATATATATATATATATGCATACTGACCATTAAAAATGATAAAGCTGTTGATTCTTTAAAAAATTCATAAAAAAACGTTTTAATAACAAGCTTTTATGTAATAATGCACTAAAAAGTAGAAAATAAATTATAGACTACTATTTAAATAACTATAAAGAAAAGCGTGGGTCACTTTAGTATCTATTGGATACCTTTACTAATGTTAAGGAAGACACCCACGCTTTTCTTTATAGTTATTTAAATAGTAGTAATGTATAAGCATGTGCATAATAATGTATTTTTATATCGTTTTTTTCTTGATGTATTTAGAATTATTAAATCTACGCTCTTTTGCTCTGGACTACGAACCATATTTTTAATGTAAAGGAAAGTGGTAACCGAGGAGAAGTGTCCAACGCTTAAATCCAACAGGAGCACTTTACCTTTTATTTTGTCTGACCAGTACATTGTCTGTGAAAGTTGCGATTGGCTTCAACCCCTTCTTCATAGTTTCGTGTCATTATTAATACTGTATTTACTTAGTTTTTAAAAAAATTCTTTTGTTATTTTTTCTTGGAAAAAAGTTGATGATCTAGTTTCGCAGAGATCTGAAGACAATTTAACTAAAAACCCGAAATTTTTTTTTCGGGTGGCGAATTCTACGCCTCTCCCAAGTATCGGTGCTGGAACAACGAATCTCCCGGGTCCACTCGACCTCAAAAACAAACACCCCGTCCGACCCTTACCTCCCCACTTTGCGATCAGAAACCTCAATATCAGGGACACGCCATTTCACTTTTCAACACGTTACAATACAATGCAGCACAACAAAACAAAACATCTGCATAGACCTGGAGAATAGCTGAGCTCAACAAAGCCCAATACGATTGAAAAACAGTATACAGCCCGTCCCCTTACAGATCGAGGCAATTCCATTCGAAGGGATACGATACAAAACTGCGGATCAGAGCAAACTTTATTTTTCTATGTGCAGCTGTTCTGATAGAAAGAGAAGCAAATGGAATCAAAAGCAAACTTGTGTACAACAATGTCAACATTACATTCAGCCTGTGTTGACGTGCTTACACACCAACATTACATTCAGCCTGTGTGGACGTGCTTACACACGAACTCCTGATGTCGTATTTTCTTGATGGCGTCTGCTATTAACTTGTTTGTTAATATTTTCCCGCGACTGTTTGATGGAAACGCGTCGTAAAAGACCACGTACTCTGGCGCGAGGCTTCTGTCGTTGCCGTTGGCAACACTGTTTTTGGCGAAGCGAATGACATCATCGGAAGTGAGGTTACTTCCGGGAACTTTGACGACACATGCGCATATATGGTGCTGGTTTTGAGAATTGGTTATGGGTACAGCGATCACATCCTGCACTTCCGGGTGTAATCTGATTGGCTGCTCTACCCAAGCGGGGTAAATGTGGCCAGATTTGTGCATGATGACGTAATCGTATCTGCGTAAGGAAACCAAAATTGAGGACAAAGCAACACAAGGAAAATTAGCACTATTTTCTTTACAGTTTTATGATAATCTTTTTTTTTTTTTTTAAATTTTAATAGAAATCGAAAACTTTATTTTGGTAATGTTTTACTAACTATTTTTGAGAAATAATTATGCTTAATGAAAGTTAATACCAAACTTAGAATTTAAATGTAATTGTGGTAAACTTGTTTTACTTATACAAATCCAAGATTAGCGTAGAAAAGTATAATTTTCTCAACCTTTTCTAAATATTTGGTTTAAACATCTAACTAGAAGACTAGAATGAAAGGTGAAAAATATTTCTCTCATATCTTGCCTGCCCAAAACGACGATATGCCCATCGCTAGGTCTGATGTAGCCGGCATCGTTGCTGTTGTACCACCCCCCATCCACGACGGCTGAGTCCGTCTTCTCTCTATCATTCAAGTATTCTTTGAACATGCCTTCGGACTTCATTAGAATTCGACCTGTTGGCCAACATATGCTTACATTGTTTAGGCAATGCATGTTAAATAAACAGGGAGCGGAAAAAGAAAAGGTGGGGCGACAGAAAAACATGGGATGGATGAGTTAAGCTCATGTATGTATGTTTGTCTTGTTCTTTTTTCAAAGAACACTGCATTTAGTTCATTAATATAAGATGTCCACCCCCCCCCCCTCCCACGCACCAGCTTGGAATATTTTCAATAGGGCCTAGGTATGAGGAGTTATGTTTGTTTTGTCTTCTTGACAACAAAAGTATGATTAGCTATACGTAGTGATGAATTGTATAGAAAACATACCAGGTGAACCTTTTGGGACATCGTTGTTTGAATCGTCGACAACACGTATCTGTGCACCTGGTGGAGATAAAAGAATCGTAAGTAAAACAGGTCGTTTACTCAATCATATTTAATTTCCCGGTACTTAACTCTGTCTTTACACATATCTCGCCTGGGTACTATGTGTACAGGTTTAGCTGTGTGATGTGATATAGCATGGATAAATCCCGGCCCTTAACTATGTCTTTACACATATCTCACCTGGGTACAAAGTCCCGCAGTCAAAGTCCTGAAAGTCTGTTGGGTCCCGCACGTGCAAATTGGTCACGTGGATATTCTCCGTGGAGCCGTACCGGATGCTCAAAAGTTTGGTTGCCGTACACAGCCGTCGGCACAGGCGGTGGTTGATGGGGATGCCAGCTGGGGGCGACACCATTGGTCAACATCGAACTAACTAACCTAACAAAACCTGGCAATAATACTAATACAGACCCAAATCCTGAAACAAGTTACGGTATTGCACATTCCCACTGACTGCGCTCTTATAAGAAAGAAATCACATTTAATGGTAATGTTGCCATACCAACCAAAACTTGTTCGAAAATAGGACCATCTTCAGGATTCCAGACTTTCAGTAAATTATCGACCATTGAGGGCGACAGAAAACCGCAGGGTACTTGTTCTCTTTTGATTATAGATGCATGATGTCTGTTGAAAAATAATAAACACAAGTATTATATATATATATATATATATATATATATATATATATATATATATATATATATATCGATGGTCATTCAGGAAACTTTCACAGATCTAGTAGTTGATATCTTATTTAATTGTTACAATCTGGAAGAATATGTTCTGCTTAATTAGATAGCAGTAGGCCACCACTATGTAGGTGAACAACTCCTGTCCGAAGTTATCGTAGAGGATACATCACTCGCCTGATTGGGTCGTTGATCTTCTGCTGGTGCCAGAGATCTGGGCCGACTCTCGTGAATCCCCAGAGCAAGTCAATGGGCGTGGCAACAGCCCAAGACCAGGAAGTAGCGATGTAAAATTTGTTTGGCCTCTTGACCTCCAGTGTCGTGGCTCCTGATGTACGGAAGTTAGAAGACATTATTTATCCAGCTGTTTACATTCGTGTTGTGGGGCGGTATCGCATAGCGATAAAGCGCTAAACCGCTAACCCGAAGGAACAACAATAGGTGAACTCTACTTCACTTTCCCTAATGGACCGTTTGGAGAGGAACCTTTACTTTTACATTAGTTCTACGTTTAGAATTACGTGAATACTTACCTTGTGTGAATTACCAGATTACAAAAATTAAGCGTAGATGATTTTTCTTTTAAATTTTAACACATCGAGCACACATCTAGACGAGAAGTTAACCTTATTTAATTTGAAATACTAATCTCAAGAGCTGAAAATAAAAACACAAGATGCTACCATTGACAGCGTCAGCCATGATTCCTCTCTGTGTGTGAGCCGCCAGTTTAGGTAGCCCTGTGGTCCCGGAAGTCAAGAACACCATAGCAACGTCATCTTCTTTAGCGGCATAGTCTTCCAGACTTTCCTGCTCTAGGCCTAGCCGATCTAGAAATCGTTGGCTTTTCTCTGTCGTGGCATAGATAAAATTTAAAACGTACAATTTTTGAAATTTTGATGAACAAAAAAATAATCTGGTTTAGTTTTTGAGAATGTGCAGTTATAGTTAATGTTATACCTTTATGTTCCTACATTTTTATAGCAAGCAGGACCATATTTTTGTGATAAAAATGTACAAAACCAAATCTCAATTGTTTACAAGTTAGCGTCAAGTTACCATGAGGAGAATCTCTGTTCACGACGATGACGTTGTGTAGGTCTGGCAGCTGGACGTTGCTAGCTGGAACCTGGTCAGTGCCGTCAGGTCCAGCCTCTATATTTAACACTGATAACGTTTGGTCGTCTGCCTCGGTTCTGGTTACAACAAGTTTACATCTGGACCTGTTAAATATAATTTATTTTTTCATGATCCCTACCGGAATTTTTGTTAAATTTCAAAAGCTCTGCTAGTTTTTACGGATGTCAAAAGTTCTTTTTCTTCTAATGAATGTGCGAAAGTTCTGGTTTAGTATTTACGAATGTGAAAAAAGTTCTCTTTTACTTTTTGAGAATATGGAAAATGCTGTTGTTTGCTTTTTGAGAATATGTAAATGTTATCTTTTACTTTTTTTAGAATCTTTAAAATGCTGTTGTTTACTTTTTGAGATTATGCAAAAGTTATCTTTTATTTTTTAAGAATGTGCAATTGCTGTCTTTTACTTTTTGAGAATCTTTATAATGCTGTTGTTTACTTTTTGAGAATGTGCAAAAGTTATCTTTTATTTTTTAAGAATGTGCAATTGCTGTCTTTTACTTTTTGAGAATCTTTATAATGCTGTTGTTTACTTTTTGAGAATATGCAAAAGTTATCTTTTATTTTTTAAGAATGTGCAATTGCTGTCTTTTACTTTTTGAGAATCTTTATAATGCTGTTGTTTACTTTTTGAGAATGTGCAAAAGTTATCTTTTATTTTTGAAGAATGTGCAATTGCTGTCTTTTACTTTTTGAGAATCTTTATAATGCTGTTGTTTACTTTTTGAGAATGTGCAAAAGTTATCTTTTATTTTTTAAGAATGTGCAATTGCTGTCTTTTACTTTTTGAGAATCTTTATAATGCTGTTGTTTACTTTTTGAGAATATGCAAAAGTTATCTTTTATTTTTTAAGAATGTGCAATTGCTGTCTTTTACTTTTTGAGAATCTTTATAATGCTGTTGTTTACTTTTTGAGAATGTGCAAAAGTTATCTTTTATTTTTGAAGAATGTGCAATTGCTGTCTTTTACTTTTTGAGAATCTTTATAATGCTGTTGTTTACTTTTTGAGAATGTGCAAAAGTTATCTTTTATTTTTTAAGAATGTGCAATTGCTGTCTTTTACTTTTTGAGAATCTTTATAATGCTGTTGTTTACTTTTTGAGAATATGCAAAAGTTATCTTTTATTTTTTAAGAATGTGCAATTGCTGTCTTTTACTTTTTGAGAATCTTTATAATGCTGTTGTTTACTTTTTGAGAATGTGCAAAAGTTATCTTTTATTTTTGAAGAATGTGCAATTGCTGTCTTTTACTTTTTGAGAATCTTTATAATGCTGTTGTTTACTTTTTGAGAATGTGCAAAAGTTATCTTTTATTTTTTAAGAATGTGCAATTGCTGTCTTTTACTTTTTGAGAATCTTTATAATGCTGTTGTTTACTTTTTGAGAATATGCAAAAGTTATCTTTTATTTTTTAAGAATGTGCAATTGCTGTCTTTTACTTTTTGAGAATCTTTATAATGCTGTTGTTTACTTTTTGAGAATGTGCAAAAGTTATCTTTTATTTTTGAAGAATGTGCAATTGCTGTCTTTTACTTTTTGAGAATCTTTATAATGCTGTTGTTTACTTTTTGAGAATGTGCAAAAGTTATCTTTTATTTTTTAAGAATGTGCAATTGCTGTCTTTTACTTTTTGAGAATCTTTATAATGCTGTTGTTTACTTTTTGAGAATATGCAAAAGTTATCTTTTATTTTTTAAGAATGTGCAATTGCTGTCTTTTACTTTTTGAGAATCTTTATAATGCTGTTGTTTACTTTTTGAGAATGTGCAAAAGTTATCTTTTATTTTTGAAGAATGTGCAATTGCTGTCTTTTACTTTTTGAGAATCTTTAAAATGCTGTGGTTTACTTTTTGAGAATCTTTAAAATGCTGTTGTTTACTTTTTGAGAATCTTTAAAATGCTGTGGTTTACTTTTTGAGAATCTTTAAAATGCTGTTGTTTACTTTTTGAAAATCTTTAAAATGCTGTTGTTTACTTTTTGAGAATCTTTAAAATGCTGTGGTTTACTTTTTGAGAATCTTTAAAATGCTGTTGTTTACTTTTTCAGAATCTTTAAAATACTGCTGTTTACTTTTTCAGAATCTTTAAAATGCTGCTGTTTACTTTTTCAGAATCTTTAAAATGCTGCTGTTTACTTTTTCAGAATGTGCAAGAGTTCTGGCCCGCTGTGACAGTTGACGTCCACAGTCATCACAGAAGCCCCGGAGAAAATGGCGCCAAAAATGACGACAGCAGATTCAAGGCTGTTGGGCAGCAGATTCGCCACGACGTCCTTACTGTGGACGCCTGCTCTCCGGAGTCGGCTGGCGAACCTGAGAATTCAACAGAGTCTCTAGAATTTATTTCAATAAATCTCATGAACTTACTTTTTACCAAATCTCTTTTAGTTAGGCCTAGAGCAAACCAGAGAATAAAAGGGACCACAATTTTAAACAAATCTCTCAATCACACGTTTCAACAAACGTCAGAAAAAAATCCAGATACTCACACAAGGATTAAGTAATGATGTAAACATGTCTAAGTATAGCCCAATGTACTCACTGACCTGGTGGAGAGGTCAAGCAGCTGACCTCTGGTCAGAGACCGTCGTCTCATGGCACCATCATACGTCACGAAGATCTCCAACTCGGGGTCTGTCCGCAGCAGATCTTTGAGACAGTCTGACATGGTTTTGTACCTGCTCAGCTCCATCTTGCCAGGTCTCACCTTCCAGTCTTAGGTAGAATTTTCCACCAGATGGAGCCACCTCATGCCCCGAACGTATTTGTGTACGTATTTGCTGTTGCGGTATTTAAACGTCCCTCTGATTGTTGTTTTTTTGTTACTTAGTGTTCCTCTGAATTACGCATTATTCTGAAGTTTATTTGAACAGAACAGAAGCTTTTATTTATACAAATAAGCACTCTCGCGTCATACTACGTGTTTTAACGGTTCATGTTTCTTCCTTTCTGGCAAGTGTAAAGAAATTAATATCAGCTTTTTACAGCGACCTAGATCAAATTTGACATTTGACAAAAGTGTATGTTTGACCTGGTATCGTATGCTGGTTAAGTGAGTAAACTCGATACTCACGTGTAATGCGAGTGTGGATGTGAGCAAGCAACAGGACACTTTCACAGCTTACTGTTGATGTTTTTATTTAGGTCAGCTAATGTTTGATTGACCTAGTTTAAAGTTGAATTGGTGGTTCTAGTGTCCACTGTTTATGTGTAACACACAGTCTTACTTAAAACTTCGGGGCGGTGGGTATTGGTTATGGAAAATCTTTTCAATATTAATTAAATCTTTTTAGTATTTTGTACCTGGGGTCGTACCCCCACAAGAGCAGGATTTCGTTCAGACTTTTTTCTCCGGGGACGGGGGGACGGGGTCGGTCTACATTTTACGGGAGGGCGGACACTAGTAAAAGTATATGTTTACTTTATAAATTCGATCTCGTTGGGGGGGGGGGGGGGGGCTCCGACCCCCCTCCGAAGAGATGCCTGGAAGAAACTCTGGATGGTGAGGTACAAGTCCCCCGCCCCCCTTTCTGAACTTGACGGTCCATGGGACAAGTAGAGTTCACCTGTTTCTGTGATATCAGCATAAGAAGGGATAGTGTGGTCAGGAAACGCATGCGCCTTTACTCTCTTTAACGTGAGTCAGAGCTGGGATTTAAACTCGACTTTTTGGTATTCAGTCTATGCTATACCATCAAGGTATATGAGATATCAATCAAGATTTGATTGTGAAAGACTATAGATGCCAGGTATATCAGATTTATTTTAACTTTTGCTTGTGAAAGATGATCCTAGAAATTATGCCAAGCCTCAAACACAGATTTTCAACATAAAAGGTCAACAGTATTTCAATCCTGGCTGACAAACTGACATTCAAGATCAACTATTTATATTGATTGGGTAACATAGCAGAATAATTATGACTTGATCAACATAATAAATATATTACCTATGGTCATCTATGGCAAGTTTGCTTTAAAAAAATGAGAAAGTGAAAGCATCTTTGAGGAAAATGGTACACTGAATGCAAGTTTTTAAAATATATCTCATATTTAATAAACATCATTTATAAATGACATGTAACATTTATAACATTTACCAAAAATTAATTTTTATATAATAATCATATAAAAACTGGGTACACAAAAAAGCTGATTTATTTATATAAAAAAGATCACAGATAATTTAAAAACACAATATAAAAATGATCAATTTTATAGCACTTCAATCAACAATACCAAGGCTAATAGAATATGTAAAAATGGCGAGAATAAATTGGTGTCACAATCGTTAAGTTCAAAAGGTCACCAACAATTTGGAGGTTGGGTCAGGTTCAGACCACTGAAAGCTGACAATAAAGTGTACTTAAGTATGTACTGACAATAGCACGTTCAGATAAACTGTATACCATTTCCCTAAAAATATGAACTGACAATGGCAGAGACCAGTCAACTTCTACACCTTCACATGGCACAAAAAGCTTCACGAACAAAGGCTATTTGAAGAGTATTGAAAGAAATTAACATTTAGCCATGCTGGATAATGCAACAGATGTGTATAATATACGACCATTGTATAACTAGCTGGACTGTGTATCATTGGATTTTATGGGGGGGGGGGGGGGGGGGGGGTTACACATTTGCAAACTGGAATATAGTAATATAGGAGAGTATTAACAACTTATGGTAAAAATATTATAAGTAAAATATATAATGTGTTCAGTCCTTGGTCCAGGATAGTCTTGCTACATCAAATAAACACAACACATAAAGATGTTTACACCCAACGTATGGTACCATAATACAAATAATAAACTAGGCTAGAAACAAGAGTTGGTTGAGTCTAGTTGCATGCAGACCATGAACTCAAGGGAGGCTAGGCTACTCCTTTAGGAATTAGATTTGCAGGTGCTGAACCCATGTCAGTATATAAATGAGTTTTCTCCCTTCCCCCTAGCTGGTACCTTGGTGGGAAATCCCACCCCATGCCATCAGGTAGGTCAATAGGTTACTATGTACTCATGCTTTGTATATAATAAATACAATATTTCAGTAAATGTAGATACAGTTTAGATACAATAGGTACAATTAGACAACATAAACTTATATTCCATTAACCATTAATGTCCCGTAACGCCCGCTGCCGCCCGACACCGTTAATGTCCCGTAACGCCCGCTGCCGCCCGCTTAAAATACGCATAAAAAAATTAAATTTGTTTCATTAAAATTTGGCCTACAAATCCTAATTTTTAACTAAACAGGAAGTCGGATGGTTTCAGCATCCTTTTCCGGTCTTATAATTTCAATGGCGCTTTTGAAAGATAAAAAATAATAGCTTCTTTCGATCTCGAAATTTTAGACTCATCTGTCCTTTTTTAGTAGATTTAATATTAAAAATAAAATAAAATAATGCCTCTAAACGTATCTAGGCATGTATTTTATGAATTATTTATCTTAAACATAACCAAATTGATATTTAACTGTTAAATTCGATGCTTAGTTGTTTAGACAAAAATAAATAAAGTTGACTACCGAAAATGACCTGTTTTGAATTTTCTCCGACATTTTTTATTTTTTTACTGTACTTTTACCGAATATAATATATTCTATTTAATACTGTTGGAAAGCCAGGTTTATTCCCAACATTAAGCAGTAGTTTTTATCTTAATTTTCAATTTCATTTAGACAAAAACAAATATTTTGTGAAACTATTCACTTGATCATACAGAGTTATGCTCCTTACATTGGGCCGTCATGGGTGGAGTTTTGGTAGAATGAATGGGACATTAATGGTTAAATTATGAGAACAAAAAATTTTCAAAAAAAAAGAAATGTAAACCCCAAAAAACTTATCACAAATGTATAAATATAATATCACGTCTCTATTTTTAAATCATGTGAAAAACATTTCCTAACATCTTCTACATTGAACTTCTCTTTTCTGCGCATGGCAAGGCAAGTCAGTTGATACAAACCAGACAAACTTTTGACCCCGTCAAGGCTAATATTCTCACAAAATGAGATATCCAGTAACTCCAGACCAGGCAAGCCACTGGCTATAGTAGCCAGGCACGAATCATTCACATCTTTACACTCCGCCACATAGAGCTTTTTCAACTTCTTGAGGTGGCGAGAAATGTGATGAATACCAAGTTCATCAATCCATGTACCACTTAAGTCCAATAGTTCAAGCTGTACTAAGTTTTTAGCTATAACCTCAACATCACTGATTCTGTAGCACCCGTTCAGGCAAAGAGAATTCAAGTCCGTCCATTGGCTGATGTCTTCTAGATCAAAGTTATCTACCCTGACCGTTGAGCTGAGGTTCAAAGCTTTTAAGTTGGGTAGAGATTTATCATTTCTATCCCTGAGCCACCTTGGCCTCCAGGTGGACTTGGTGATGCTAAGGTCTGTTATGGTGGGTGGAAGACAGCCAAGTGTCAGGCCATCTGTGTTGCAGTCATCCAGGTGAAGCAGCCACAAGTTGGGACATCGGATGGAGAGTTCAGTCAGCATCGCATCAGACACAGATGCTTTCCTTCGCTTGCTGCAACCTATACAAATGACAAAAGTTTTATTATTAATCTTATTGATGAATCTGACATTTACAGTAAATCATTTATTAATTTATTTCCACAAGGGAAAAGACACTGGTTTTTTACAACTAATATAGATGGGTAGTGGTGTGGATTAACATCACACATACGACAAAATCATTGCAAACTAGTGAGTGGGTAAAGCTTCAACCATACACTAAGACTAGGCTTGAGTCCCTACAATGCCTCTGTACTGTGCCCACCCAGCTCTAATGGGTACCTGACTTACATTAGGGAAAGTAAAGACGGCTGGGCATAGTTCTGACCACACTATTTCTTCATATGCCGAGGTATTTGAAACAGGTGAACTCTACTTCGAAATGGTACTTTACATTGCTTTTATACACTAAGACTCTGTGTAAATCTCTAACAAATATGATAACATAACAACCTGTATGAACAAAGCCCCGAATCCTCATGGTGAGCAGACAGGGTGAGAAATGGCCTCGGAGAACTTTCCACATTTTTGACAGATCTAGTCTGTATTCAAGTAAGTTTACATGACGCCAAAGTGAATTGTCTTTTACTATACGCCGCCACTGTTTACAAACTCTGAAAATATTACTTAATAGTTAAAGCAGAAACAGCATTATTAGTTAATAGTTTACTAATACTAATAGCAACTGGTAGTTTACTACTACTAATTTTAGTTTAAGTGTAACAACCTATCATCCAAAAAATAGGCTAATTGATTTTTTTTTAGATAGCAAAGCAAATATACTATCGGCACCCCCCCCCCCCCCCCCCCCCCTAAAAGTTTCAAGAACCCCTGGAGATAAAGTCTTAAAGGAACACTGAGTGGTAGATTACGAGACAATGATAAATAATTATTAATTAAATATGATATTGTATTGAATTATGAGATTCAGACTTCTTTGAACTTTGAATGATTAAATTAAAAATATTAATTATAATTAATCTTTTGCGAACTACTCTCTCTAGCTGGATTAGAATATAAAATAATAAGTGAGCATAGATCTAAATTTTAATCAACAATCAGGTCTTACTATCAGGATGATTGAATGAATTTAATCATGAAATCCACCACATCCACAGATTTGAGAATGATGAGTTACATTATCATCAATCAAACATGAAAATGATTAGATGATTCAGTCAGATTGTTAGGATCTAGATCTAAAAATCTAGATCTAGAGAGTCAAAGAACTCAAAGATGTCAAAGAAGAAAGAAGACAGCCTGAGAAGTGCACCAAAGTAGTCAGAGTCAAATTCATGAAATTATAATTAGGCCTATATAATATTATATATAGTATATAGATCTATATCTTATCTATATTGCTTAGTAGATCTAATTAGATCTACCTTCATTTACAATTAAAGAAAAATACTAAATTTCAAACCTTCCAGCAATGCATCTATCTTTAACAGGTAGATATCTAAATATTTCGAGTAAAATATTTTCTGGGATAATTATTATTTTACTTTCGTTAGGTAAGGCCATTTTCTTCGTTTCGCCTAGTTTTAGACCATCGCTCCACAATTTTAAATGTTTCAAATGGCCTATCGCTATCAAAGGCTTACAAAACTATATCGCCACAGAATGTTCGTCCAATATTCTACAACAAATTTAAATAACTCTACTCTGGGTCCGAATGAAATAAAAAAATATTAGTTAATAAACAAACAAACAAAAGTTATAGATATAATATATAAATCTACAAATTTAGATCTAGGACAGTTATTCTAAAATTAAAAAGTGGAAGAATAGCCAATTTACTAATTTATTTATTAAAACTTTACATTAAGAGCAATATAAAAATCTAACTTTTGATTAATTAACATTTGTCCAACTCTTAATGTAAAATAATTTGTCTTAATGTTTGGTGAACCTCATCCCATAGCAAAGAAAGAACTCCATATGCTTATAATTATAACTGATAAATTATCATTGTTCAATTATTTACTAACAATAACATCCAATATATATATACACACACACACACACACACACACACACACATATATATATATATATATATATATATATATATATATATATATATATATATATATATATATATATATATATATATATATATATACATATATATATATATATATATACATATATATATATATATATATATATATATATATATATATATATATATATATATATATATATATATATATATATATATATATATATTATATATATATATATATAGCCTATTTGTTTTGATTTCACATTTACAAAATTGAGTTGGCCAACATTTTTCCAATGTGTGCAGCTAGGTTAAATGATATTTTATTTTATTTGCATTTTTCTTCAGAGTATCATGTCATGTTTGCCTGTCGTCCCTACTGGGACATAGGCCGCTGACAAGAGCTTTCCAGACGTCTCTGTCCAGGGCTAGTCTCTCCAACTGTCCCCAGGTGTATCCAATCTTCTTGGTGTCTTCTTCCAGGTCACGTCTCCAGGTCTTTCTTGGTCTGCCTCTCTTCCTCCTGCCTTGTGGATTCCAGGTGAGGGCCTGTCTTGTTATGCTGGATACAGGCTTCCTGAGTGTGTGGCCAATCCATTTCCATTTTCTCTGGAGGATCTCTACTTCCACTGGCAGTTGATTTGTCCGTTGCCATAGAACATCATTTCTGATGGTTTTAGGCCAGCGAATTCGCAGGATCTTTCTGAGACATGCGTTTATAAATGATTGTATTTTCTTCTTATTTATAGCAGTTATTCTCCATGTCTCAGCTCCATAGAGTAAAACAGGTTTTACTAGTGTGTTGAAGATCCGGATTTTTATTCTAAGGGTTAAATCTCCCGAACCCCAAACATTTTTTAGTTGGTTGAAGACTGCTCTTGCCTTACCCGTCCTTATTTTTATGTCTGCTTCTGTCCCACCCTGCTTATCAACAATACTTCCAAGGTAGGTGAATCTATCCACTTCTTCTAGGGCTTCTTCTGCCAGTGTTATAGGGTTGTTGTTTGATGCATTGACTTTGAGAACTTTACTTTTCCCTCTGTGGATGTTCAGACCCAGGCTTGTAGAAAAATTTGCAACCCTGTTGGTTTTATCCTGCATTTGCTGTTGTGTGTGAGAAAGGAGGGCCAGGTCGTCAGCAAAGTCCAGGTCATCCAGCTGGCTCCACAATGTCCACTGTATACCGTTTCGCGTTTTCTCTGTTGACATCTTCATAACCCAGTCTATGGCCAGTAGGAACAGGAATGGTGAAAGTAGGCAACCCTGCCTTACTCCGGTCCGTACTGGGAAGGCCTCTGTAGTCTGTTGGCCATGCACTACTCTACACTTGAGACCTTCATATGAAGACATAATAATGTTGACTATTTTCTGTGGCACCCCGTAGTGTCTCAACAATTTCCACATTGACTGCCTATCCAGGCTATCAAAGGCCTTCTCATAGTCTATGAAATTAATATAGAGAGATGAGTTCCACTCTTGGGTCTGTTCAATGATGATGCGCAGGGTAGCAATTTGGTCTATGCATGACCTTTCCTTCCTAAAGCCCGCCTGTTGATCTCGAAGCTGGGGATCTATGGCTTCCTTCATTCTGTTTAATAATATTCTGTTGAAGACTTTGCCTGGGATGGACAAAAGTGTTATCCCTCTATAGTTAGAGCATGCACTAAGATCGCCTTTCTTTGGAAGCTTTATGAGTAGTCCCTCCTTCCACTCCTCTGGTATTTGTTCATCTTCCCAGATTTTCTTGAAGAGTGTGTATAGTAGTGTGGTGCTAGTTTCTATATCTGCTGTCAGTGCTTCTGCCGGTATACCATCTATTCCTGGAGCCTTCCAATTTTTCAGCTGCTTTATAGCTCTATGTATCTCTTCTTTTGAAGGTGGGTTGCAGTCTATAGGGAGGTCACTTTCAGCTGGTGGTATGTCTTGCGTGCACTCTGGTGTTGGTCTATTCAGTAGTTCTTCAAAATGTTCTACCCATCTCTTCATCTGTCCTTCCGCATCAGGTATTGTCTTTCCATCTTTGGTTTTCACTGGCCTCTCTGGCTTACTGTACTTACCAGATATCTTCTTAATTGTATTGTACACGTCCCTAATATTACCATGGTACAGTGCTTCTTCCGCTTCTCTTGCCAGCAGTTCCAAATAGCTCCGTTTGTCTTTCCTTATGTGTTTCTTTACATTTTTGTTCGTTTCGGTGTATTCTTCCAGTGCTTTTAATTTCGTAGCCCGTGTGCGGCTGTTGTTTAATGTTGCCTTCTTTCTTTTTCTCTCTTCAATAATTTTCATGGTATCTGCTGATATCCATTCCTTCGCTTGTCTTTTGATAGGGCCTAGCACTTCTTCGCATGTTGATGTTAATATACTTTTAGTTTTTTCCCATGTTTCCTCCATCGTCTCTTCTTCTATTAGTTCTTGTAGTACCTGGAACCTATTGGACATATGAAGTTTAAATTCGTTGAGTTTAGATGGGTCCTTTAGCAGGCCTGTGTTGTACCTGTATTTCCTTTTGTTTTCCAACATGTTTTTCTTCAGCTTGAGTTTTACTTTAGCTACCAGTAGGTGATGGTCTGAAGCAACATCAGCTCCTCTCTTGACGCGTACATCCTGAAGTGATCTCCTGAACTTTTTTATGATACATATATGGTCTATCTGGTTTTCTGTAGATAGGTCGGGTGATACCCAAGTAGCTTTATGTATCCTTTTATGATGAAAGAGACTACCGCCAATGACTAAATTATTTGTGGCACACAAGTCAGCAAATCTTTCTCCGTTTTCGTTCATCTCACCTAAACCCTGCTGTCCCATACATTCTTCATATCCTCTGTTGTCGCTTCCAATCTTAGCATTGAAGTCGCCCATGAGTATAAGTATGTTTCTTCTTGGGCGGTTCTGGATAATGGTCATTAGCCTGTTGTAGAATTCGTCTTTGTCCTCCTCTTTGCTGTCATTTGTTGGGGCGTAGGCCTGTATTATGTCCATGTTTATTCGTCTTATTTTAGTTTTAAAGGTAGCTGTTATGATCCGCGGGCAGTGTGCCTCCCATCCGATGAGAGCCCTTTGTGCTTGATTTGATAGCATGAGTGCAACTCCTTGAGTATGTGGTGCATTTTCATCCTCATGACCTGAGTACAGCAGTAGCTCTCCTGATATCAGCCTTTTTTGTCCTGAGCCAGTCCACCTTGATTCGCTGACACCCAGGATAGCTATTTTATAGCGTCTCATTTCTGCTGCTACTTGGGTTGCTTTTCCAGCTTCGTACATCGTGCGGACATTCCAAGCTCCAATATTGATGGTGGTCCTAGTGGAAATAATGGTGGTCGACCTGGTGGTTTCCAATACATATTGGCTTTCACCACCCGGCTTCATAAATTCTCCATCGGGAGATCCATTTTTCCCCTGGTCCGAGCTGTCTTTGTTTCTCTCTGTCTGCGTTTCTGTAGCGGGTAATTTGTTTTACGAGATAAGGTTGCTGACCTTATGCTCAACCCCCAACCTGGAGGACCAGGGTGCTAGCTTTCGTCTGACCCCTACCCGCGCAGACCTTCCCAGCTTGGTTGAACCTGCCAGGAGTTAACACTCCCGCTGGTATAGCTCTGGGGGTCGTCAGGGTACGCAAGCTGCCAAGCCACGACAAGGCCCTAGCACCAGATGACAGTTCTTCAGAGTATAAGTCACTATAAGTGCTACCATCGTGTGGATAAATTTAAATGTCTACAAATTTGTGGTTCAGCAAAATTATCTTACTCAATAGATTTTGAACCGATTTTTTTTGGCTCTCTTTTAAATGTGTGTTTAGTTTAGTCTTTCATCTTACTAGACTAACTCAATGTTTTTTCTTTTGAGTTTCGTAATTTAGAATGACCTAGAGCTAGAATAGCTACACAACTAAATTTACTTGAACGCATATCACAAAGCATTTCTTATCATTAAATTTCCAAAATATTTTTTTTTATCATTATGTTATTTTAATACGTTGCAGAAACACACACACACACACATACACAATGTCTACGGTTGCGTATTTTTATGATCCCGATGTTGGAAATTTTCACTATGGTAAGGAAGGAAGGAGTAAGAAAGAAGAGAAACTTTTTTCTTTTTATTTATTATTTACTAGATCTAGTATTTAGATCTAGAATCTAGATCTAGTAGTAGTGATAGTGCATCTTCCAGGAAGATTCTTCCTCCATTCATGATTGATGATTCATACCCCCCTCCTCCCCCACCTTCCTATCCAAAATAGTTGAAAATACCTTATCTTTAGGCCTAATTTAAATTTTAATTTAAACTTTAATCTTTGTAAGGCAATGTAAGGGGTATGTTTTAAAATGCCACTAACTATTGAATAATAGAAGACCAATAGAGGAATCTTCTTAACAAAAAAGGGAGGCCTAATTGTCAAAATTGATGGCGAGGCGGTAAATTGCAAGAAGGATGCAATAAACCTTCGGTCACGTGAGATTTTGCCTCGCATTTTACCACCACCTGGTGGTGGTAGGATGTGAAGCTATCTGCAAAACTTTTACTGCGACCGCTTTAAATTTACATTGATATTTTATGCAGACTTCAAAGATGTTTCATTTATATTGTTAAAACTTCTTATGTTTCCGTCACTAGACATTCTGATAAATTGTCAACTTCGCCACCCTTTGTGTAGACTGAAAATACCACCTTGTTCGAAACCATCCATATTACCACCGACGATAGATCAACTTATTTTTTTTGTGTGTAACACTTAGGCAGCTGGCCGCCGGGTTTTTTTTTTGTATTGAGTTAAATATTAACGCAGGTCACATACCATGCATGCAGAGTGCTGTGTGTCGAGCCTTAAACGAAATAGCCAGATCTTTTTTAAAGATCTGGGTTAAAATGTTGTTAAAATTATATATGCCATTTATTGAATGTTTTTAGGGCCAGGTCATCCTATGAAACCTCACAGAATATCTCTCACCCACAGTCTTGTGTTACGCTATGGACTTCACAAAAAAATGAAGGTAACACAGTCATTTCAATTTTTTCCCTAGAATCTAATTTATAAATTTAAAATAAATTGTTCTACTCATTACTCTGGGAAGCTGAATTCAATTAACAAATACAAAATAATGTGAATAATTTAGAAAATGTTTGTAAATAATGTGATGAATTTCCTTGCAGTTGTATCGGCCCTATCAAGCAACAGAGAGGGACATGTGTCGTTTCCACTCAGATGATTACATTCAGTTCTTAAGCTCAGTTACGCCACAAAATGTTCAGAGCTTTACTAAATTCCTTTCAGTCTATAATGTTGGAGAAGACTGGTATGTAATATAAACTATATGACATTGTTTTGTAAAATGTTTAACATTAAGTTAGATGTTTAGTTTAACAATAGTTATTAAAAAATAAAAGTTTTGTTTCACTGATATTGGAATGAGTGTATTTGTTTTTTAAAGCCCAGTTTTTGATGGCATGTTCGACTTCTGCAAAATGTACACAGGTGCTTCGTTAGAAGGTGCAGTCAAGTTAAACAACAATGTGAGTTTTATGTTCCAGTGATTAACTGTATATAACATTTAGATTTCAATATTCTACTTGTGTCTTTTAGTGAATATGTAATATAAAGTATGAAAATGTTTTTTAGATGTGTATCTTCATCAAATAATGTGCCATTGAGTTAAAAAGTAAGCATTTTTGATCAGATAATCAATTTGTTTTTTACAGCAATGTGACATTGCAATCAACTGGTCTGGTGGACTGCATCATGCTAAAAAATATGAGGTAGATAAACATGGCTCACTCTAAATTTCCAAACAGTATTCATCTAAATAATTCTTTGTTGAAAAAATTATCCTTATTTCCTTCGGTTTATTATTCATTTTATTTTTTGAAATGCGCCAAGCCTTGTAATCTAACAATGCTCCGTATTAGTTGTCTGTGTTTTTTGCTTAGTTTTAAAATCTTCATTTAATATAAAACTTATTACAAATTAAATTCAATCAATGTTTTTTCTCTACCAAGGCATCAGGGTTCTGTTATGTGAATGACATAGTCATTGCCATCTTGGAGTTGTTAAAGTGAGTTGCTGTTTTGTTTAACCATTAATCTCCCGTAACGCCCGCTGCCGCCCGACACCGTTAATGTCCCGTAACGCCCGCTACCGCCCGCTACCAACCTGTATCTACTCATAGTAAAACAACTATTATTTGGTCCATAAAATATTGGATTATAGTTTTTAAACAACTATTTAAGGATAGTTAAAAAGTTCAACTTCCTTTTACAGTTTACCAAAACGAAATATAATTGTAAACACGCGAGTTAATGATTTTACAAAAAAATGGATTTTCATAACTTTGTTCAATTATCTTCAACGTTTTCAGGTAACAATACTAACATTACTAATATGAATGCAGATAGATCTAGTAGTGAATCGGGTGAAAGTGACATTGAGTGTGAGGAAGGTGATATTGCTAATAATGAACTAGATCTAGATCTATCTGATACTGATGATTTATTAAACCCTGATGATGGTGACGAAGTTTCTCTAGATGTAGATAACCCATCTTATAACTGGAGTGATGATCTGAATCCAGTGGAAATAGAGATGTTTACTTCTGGTGTTGGGCCCAATATGGGGGATATAAACTTAAATTATAAGTCCCAACCAATTGATTTTTTTAAGCTTTTCTTTTCTGATGAATTGTTAGAATTGATTGCTAACCAAACTAATTTGTATGCTGTGCAGGCTAGTGCCAAAAACTTCACTCCGGTATCTATGATCGATGTAAGCACATTCATTTACATCAACATGATGTTTGGCATACACAAACTGCCTGCATACCACCTTTACTGGTCAACAGATAATTTATTTAGGGTACCCTGTGTGGCAGATGTCATGTCCAGAAATAGATATCAGGAAATAAGTAGATATTTCCATTTGGCTGACAACACTAAGTATATACCTAAGGGACAGATAAATTATGATCCCCTATTCAAGATTAGGCCCGCCATTACCACCATACAGTTTGCATGCAAAGAATATTTTAGACCTGGTACAGCTATATCTTTTGATGAAGCAATGATTCCATTTAGGGGTAGACTGTCATTCAAACAGTATATTAAGGGGAAGCCTCACCCATGGGGGGTAAAAGTTTGGTGTGCCTGCGACTCTGCCACTTCTTATCTTCTCGATTTTGAATTTTATGCTGGTAAATCCGACACGGCTCTACCCAATGGACTTGGATACCATGTTATATGGTCTTTGGGTCAGCGTTTCCTACACAAATATCATCATTTTTATTATGATAATTTTTTTTCTTCGATAAAATTATCGGTGGATTTGATGACCAACGACACCTATTCTTGTGGAACTATTCGCCAAAACAGAAAGCACTGGCCCAAAGAGCTGACAGGAAAATTAAAAGTCAATCACTGTGAGTGGAGGCAAATAGACAATTTAGTTGCTTGCTGGTGGAGGGATAAACGTGCCATTTCAATGTTGTCCACCAATGCATCACCTGTTTGGAACACAGCTTCAAGGCGAACAAAGGATGGCGCTGCCGACAAGCAGATTCCCCAGGCAGTTCTAGTGTACAATGCTAATATGGGAGGTGTAGATAGGCATGACCAACTCAGGTCCTACTATCCAATTGGCAGAAAGAGCCATAAATGGTGGAGATGCTGCCTATGGTTTTTGCTTGAGGTGGCTGTTTTAAACTCATACATACTATTCTGCAACATACCACGCCCCCCTACAGTGAAACCACTAACCCATCTACAATATCACATGAGTGTTGCCCGTAGCTTGATGAAGGGCTCATCTAGGAAGAGGATCCAGAGAGAGTCTACAACTACAGTTGGATTGGCAGTATCTGGTGCTTCTGTTGAACACCACAGGATTAGGCTCCCTGGCCGCAAAAAAGTGTGTTACCAGTGTCGCCAGAAGGATGTCCGCACCGAAGGAAGTAGGAGACCAGAGACTGTTTTTGGATGTGTTTTGTGCAATACACATTTATGTGATGAACTCTGCTTTGCCCAGTTCCATGTTCAGCTCAAATAAATTACATTTTATGTTATTTAAATAAAGAAATAGTTATCTAAAATGCAGTTTTTTGTTTTTTTCGTGTTTTTTAAATTTATTTTGCAAATACCTATATGTTAAATACTGACATATTTGGTATCAGTTTTTAGAGCATTCAATTCTCTACAATATAAGATTTTTTAAAATTTAATTAGTTATTTACTGAAATGAGTTTAATTGATTGCTGTAAAATTAGTCATTTAATCATTTAGAGTTATTCCCCTTACGCTGGGACTCCATGGTTGGTAAACTTGGAGATGCTATGGGACATTAATGGTTAAGAAAGTCCACTAACGGTTTGCCCAGTATGATAAGTGCTGACACAAATATTTTTTATATATTCCAACAAAAATGCTTTGTTAGACCATAGAAATTTTTTAAAGTTTTAAATATGAGACTTGTATAATTAATTAATAATAATTAATATTATTATTATTTAGACTAATAACATACATCTTAGAAAAATATATCCATCCAATAGAAGGGTATCTTCACCATTTATATAATATTTAGAAATTTTCCCTACATTTAATTAGATACACCTTTGTGTGCTGTATATTGACATTAGAATATTCCCTACATTTGATCAGATACCACCCTCGTGTTCTGTATATTGACATTAAAATGTTCCCTACATTTGATCAGATACCACCCTCGTGTTCTGTATATTGACATTAAAATGTTCCCTACATTTGATCAGATACCACCCTCGTGTTCTGTATATTGACATTAAAATGTTCCCTACATCAGATACCACCCTCGTGTTCTGTATATTGATATTGACATCCACCATGGAGATGGGGTGCAGGAAGCCTTTTATTTAACAGACAGGGTCATGAGTGTTTCCTTTCATAAATATGGCCAGTATTTTTTCCCAGGAACAGGTAAATAAACAATAAATTTTTGTTTTTTCTTCTTTGGTCTAAAACTTTAAAAGTTTGAAATGTTACCATTCAATTAGGTATAGGAAAGTTATAGACAGTGTGGTTGTTATCACTACATTGTTTGCTTCTCTTTAGGTGATATGTATGAAATAGGAGCAGAAAGTGGCAGGTATTACTCTGTGAATGTACCACTGCTAACTGGAATTGATGATGCTAGTGAGTATCAACAGATTACTTTGGATTCTTTAAATGTGTTTTACTGCCGTGTTATAAAAATACTCATTGAGTTAGTTTCTGTGAAAAGTTGGTAACGTAAAGTTTGAGAATCATTCATTTTGTCATTTTTTAATGGTTTTTATATTTGTTGAACCAAAGTCAGATTTTACAATTAGAGTTCTGATAATGTAATCCTCAAATTATTTTAAATAATTCTACTAAGCCAGGATAATTTTACTCTCAATTTTTAGGCTACATGCAAGTCTTTAAGCCAATTATAAGCAGTGTCATGGAGTTTTATAGACCAACAGCAGTAGTTCTACAAGTAAGATTTTTGTCTTTCTTTTCTTGCTTTTAGGCTTTTTATCTTTGTCAGACTTTTTCTTACCAAACATTTTGTCTTAATCTTTATCAGATCTTCCAAGTTTTCTTACTTCAACTTTTATTTTTTTTCTAGTGCGGAGCAGACTCTCTTGGTAGTGACAGGCTTGGATGTTTTAATTTGAGTATAAAAGGCCATGGGTGAGTACCTCGCTGTTCAATACAAATATTTGTTTACTAAGCTTTGTGTAGTCACCACTGGTTAGAAAACATGTCAACATGTTTAGCAACATGTTTAATGCCATGTGAATATTTTGTATTTGTGATCTGTAATCTAAGTTTGATGTGGTGTGTTCACATTGTGTACACTTGGCATTTCATTTATCAATGGAATCATGAATAACTAAACAGCTTAATAATTAATTAGTGGGGTATGTGAAGACATTCAACTTTTTACTATAGTGAGTGTTGAGTATTTAAAGTCATTCAACTTTTTATTATAGTGAGTGTTGGGTATTTAAAGTCATTCAACTTTTTATTATAGTGAGTGTGTTGGGTATTTAAAGTCATTCAACTTTTTACTATAGTGAGTGTGTTGAATATGTCAAGTCGTTCAACTTTTTACTATAGTGAGTGTGTTGAATATGTCAAGTCGTTCAACTTTTTACTGTAGTGAGTGTGTTGAATATGTCAAGTCATTCAACTTTTTACTATAGTGAGTGTGTTGAATACCTCAAGTCATTCAACTTTTTACTATAGTGAGTGTGTTGAATATGTCAAGTCGTTCAACTTTTTACTGTAGTGAGTGTGTTGAATATGTCAAGTCATTCAACTTTTTACTATAGTGAGTGTGTTGAATACCTCAAGTCATTCAACTTTTTATTATAGTGAGTGTGTTGAATATGTCAAGTCATTCAACTTTTCACTATAGGGAGTGTGTTGAATATGTCAAGTCGTTCAACCTGCCAGTGCTGGTGCTGGGTGGGGGAGGTTACACTAAAAGAAATGTGGCTCGCTGCTGGACTTATGAAACAGCTGTTCTACTAGAGGAACAAATCAGCAATGAAATCCCTTACAATGGTCAGTTTTTCTCTTCACCATACTAGAGCCCAACATCTATACACCTATATGTGTAGGTTTTGTAATAAAATAAATTATTGTAAATTACTGTAGAATTATTGTATACTAATTAACTTGATAACTATAATTATTTACAACACTGAATACAATTTTCTATTACGCATTTTATATATTTACATGTTTCTCTATTCTGGTTTTTATCTCAGCATAATCTAAGTTAAAAACTTTTCTTTTTGCTTTGTGATACCTTATTTAATTTACATTCTCCTCCTCTAATAGAATACCTGGAATATTTTGGACCAGACTTTTTGTTGCATCCTGAAATATTTACCAAGCAAGATAATTTAAACACAAGACAGGCAAGTTTTGGTTTGTTGTTTAAAGTCTGATTAATATTTTTCTTTCCCACTAATCATGAAATACTATTTTATTTTGTTTACATAATTTTTGAGCTTAAGTAATTTTTATCCATTTATTGTCATATCTTCTTTATTTTCATGTGTATTGTTTAATAATTGTTAGAAAATTTTCTTGTTTAGTATTTAGATAACATCAAAACCAGCATTCTGGAGAACCTGAAGATGCTGACCCACGCCCCTAGCGTCCAGATGCAGGACATTCCATCAGACCTGCTCAGCCTGGAGAACACAGAGGAAACGGACCCTGACGTGAGAAACTCAACGGATGACCTGGATAAAAGGTATACATTGTTATAGTGTTCAGTGCACCATACTCATTACACTTAGTTTTCATGTTTTATGCTAATTGTTTCTCTAACCATATGAAATACAGTTAATTTTTTTAAAATTTCAAAGTTGGTTTTAAATACTATTGGCAAAATAATGAATAAGCGTTTATCATAATACAATAGAACTCAGGATAAATGCATGTCTTAATTATAAACCAAGTCAACACAATACATTCCATAATCCCATTTTAAAATGCAATAATTTAATAATTATAATTGTTACAGAATTGAGCCGAACAATGAATTCTATGATGGCGACAAGGACAATGATAAGGAAAATGATGGTTTTCTTGACGTCTGATATTTTAACATGGACATTTCATTTGTTTATTTTAGTATGTACATACATCCCTAACTCACTGCCACAGGAAATAAAAACACTCGCTTGCTGACTGTTTATTCTTAGTTAAAACAAGAGCTTGTTGACACCCTATTGTGTGTTGATGAAATAGCTTTATGTATAAAGTTAATGTTAACTGAAAACCATGTACCAATGACACAGTAGGTACAAGAGTTTGTCTATGTACCTGTTTTTTAACTTTTGTATATATGTAAAAATAGCAGCATTATTTTTATTTTGTTTGATATTTTGTATTTAAAAATTACTAAAACTGATTTTGTAATTAAATTTAATTGGAAGAATAGTTTTAAAATGGACTTAAGTAAATTTGTTATTTTCATCTCTTTGAAAGTTTGAAGAACCACCAGAAAACTTTTGTAATCTGAATCTGTATGATGTTGTGGTTAGAAGTTACATTTTTAAAGATACATTTGTATGTTGTAACCCAAATATACTTTATAACTAAATGACAGTTTGATAGACATTTGTCAGAATTTTATTTGAAATGTATCACAATATAAATGTTACTTATGTTTTAAAAAAAGCACTTTACCTATATTGTAGCAAACGAATAAAATACCTTAATAAAACTCTCCTAGCAAAAACATCTGGTTATGTTGTAAATAAATGGTGACATGGGCAGATTGCTGTTTAACCCTCCTAGCCTTTCAAACATGAATGACAGCTGAACTAGTTGATTTACAATTTGTTATCTACCCTACTTCATGTAAACTTTGAATTGATGTTATAAAACTATTGTGACTTTTATTGTACTAGTTGGTTTTAATTCTGTTGTTATTCCTGTGTTTAAAAATTGTACCTGCTTTAAAGAATCTTAGAAAGTTCTGTTTAAATCTGCTCATTATTCATTTTATCTACAAAATGTGTACATAGTTGTATAATTAAAATTGTCCGTCATCTATTTGTGTTATCTTTGGTTTTTTTTCACTCGTGAGCTTAAAATAAAGGGAAACAACTTCTATTCACGTACAGTTTCATTTTAAAATCGGTTACCTACCCTGGTTTACAATCTAAATTTGTTGTCACGGCTTATTGGGATGGAAATAAGCGGTTTAATAAATTACCAGAGCCACATAACTTTTTACAAAGTTAATGACGGAATAGTGTACATGCAAAAAAATGAAATATTACAACAAAATACCTTCAATAGTTGTTGGCTATATATACATATGTAATCAATGTTCAAAGAAATTAACATATCAAACAAGTAGTTAAATTTGATTACAGCTCATTCGTAAAAATTGGATCACATAAATTTAAAAAAAAACAACAATACTATATCTGAATACCACGTAACCGTGGTGCAGATGGTGCGACGTCACACTTTTGCATTATAAAAAAAAACAAATGTTAGAAAACGTATTTTGGACGTTATTTCGCGTTTTAGAAAACTGTTTTAATAAATTATAATAGCAATTGCTTAAAATACTCTAGTTTTACAGAGTTCAGACAAGATTTTAGAAAAATGTCGATGTTTAAAAATATTCAACTGCAATTTTGAGGGGTGTTGTAGGCTGAGGTGTGACGTCATTTTAGGGGGGGGGGTCTGGCTTTTTGTGACGACATGTGACGGAGGGGAGGGGGGGGACGGGAGGTAAAAATCGTCAAAAAAGCGTGACGTCATTTATGGATGACCCCCTTAACTCTAGGGGTCGTTGGGGCACCATCTGCCATCTGTCTCGGTCCTCTGCTGCTCTCAGTAGTTCAGCTACAGGCAGTTTAGTCTAATCTTTGATGTCATCCATCCACTGACGTTTTTGCTTTCCCCTCCTCCTTCCTCCTGACCAGTGCCTTGAAATATTGTTTTGGACATACCACCTAAATTCTCTTGTTTAAACCATACTAGGAAGACTCTCAAAGGGGGCCACTCGCATTAGTGATCCTTTTATGGATTTCTTCATTTTTTATGTGATCTCTCTATGAGATCTCTAGAAGTTAGAAGTCTGCGTAGCATTTCATCAGGGTCTGGATTCTTCTTGCAGGTTCTTACATAAATAAATGGTTAATAACTAGATCTAAACTCTCTTATTTTAAGAGAATAAACCCGACACTAACTACTTGTGTCGTACTAAAATTTCCCAAAATAATATATTGTGAACATTTTAAAGCATATTTTAAAAACATGAATTGAAACAACAGCAATGAATACATTTCTCTCAGCTGTTGTGAGCAGAAGCACCCACTTCGGAATGCTAAAAAGGTTAACCGGAAGTTTATTTATAACCTCAATGTAGGCCATCATGAATAAATTATCTGTCACACGACAATTTGACATGTCGAAGTCTCCACAAAAATCAACACACATTATAAATCACTACACACGAGTGTTTTCATAGAGGCGCGCAGAGTCAAACATGGCCTCCATTAATGAATGAATTCCCAGATGGTCATTAAATTATAAATATTAGTTGGTAGCCAACACACAATTAAAATAATTTGTTTGAATCACACGAGTGGCTGCTATAGATCAACAGTGTTACACAGCAACTGGTTAGAAAATATATGTGCCAACGAGTTTTATTTTATAATAAAACTGCATTTAACTAAGATGTTGTTCCGACGAGTTCGTCTCTCACACAAAAGCTATCCGTTTTTTTTTTTGTTAATTTATAACGATCCGGATGAGCTGTGCAAGCTTACAGAGATAATCATCTGGAGAAACCTCTGCTTTAAATAATGCGTTTTGGCTACATAGTGGATACAATTTATCTGGTTATCTGGCAGGTCTGGCGGCACAGGCTAGGCTAATCCATGAGTTGAACATTGAAACTCAAACACATCCTCAGGTAGCTAACGTCATTCATGACGTCCCCAGCTGTGTATGTCGCCGAGAAGGTCCTGACTAGCTTTGGGCATTTCATCGCGTGCTCTCACTTTGTGATGTTGTACGTGTGTCACACGTGTGTTCTTCTGTGTGTGACACGTGTGGCGTTTTGTTTGTGACAAGTGTGTTACACGTTTGTTGTTCCGTATGTTACACATGTGTGTTCCATACACTACTTATGTGTTGTTTATCCCATATGTTACATATGTGTTGTTCCATATATTACACGTGTATTTTCACATATATAACCAATGTCTTGTTCATATGTTGCATATGTGCTCTTCTGTGTTACACTATGTAGTTCCAAATACGTGTGTAGAAATACGTGTGTAGTTTCATACATTAAACGTATACACTTCCATATGTTCCACGTGTGTTATAAGTTCCCTATGTTAGACGTGTGAAGTGGACTTAAGCCCAGCAAAGCTTCTGTACGTGTCGTACGACTGCCCGGCTCCCACCTGACTGTGGTTGGTCTGCATGAGCTCGTGAGACGGGGAGTCTGCCCAGGGGTCACGTGAGCACTGTTTGCAGGCACACAGTGAGGCGGCCAGCTGACCGATGCTGTTGCGGATGTTCTTGGACATGAGGACATAGATGATGGGGTTGATGCACGACTGGATGTACGGGAGCATGTTGATAACGATCTAATGGAGAGAGGTGGAAACAGTTGAAGCTAATAAAGGTGATAATAAAGATGAATAAACGGTTGGGACAGAAATTATTGGTACAGAATAGGGTTGGTACAGAACAGGGTTGATAAATGCAGGGTTGGTACAGAACGGTTGATAAATGCAGGGTTGGTACAGAACAGGGTTGATAAATGCAGGGTTGGTACAGAACAGGGTTGATAAATGCAGGGTTGGTACAGAACAGGGTTGGTACAGAACAGGGTTGGTAAAGAACAGGGTTGGTAAAGAACAGGGTTGGTACAGGACAGGGTTGATAAATGCAGGGTTGGTACAGAACAGGGTTGATAAATGCAGGGTTGGTACAGAACGGTTGATAAATGCAGGGTTGGTACAGAACAGGGTTGATAAATGCAGGGTTGGTACAGAACAGGGTTGATAAATGCAGGGTTGGTACAGAACAGGGTTGATAAATGCAGGGTTGGTACAGAACAGGGTTGGTACAGAATAGGGTTGGTACAGAACAGGGTTGGTACAGAATAGGGTTGGTTCAGAACAGGGTTGGTACAGAACAGGGTTGGTACAGAACAGGGTTGATAAATGCAGGGTTGGTACAGAACAGGGTTGGTACAGAACAGGGTTGATAAATGCAGGGTTGGTACATAACGTGATGTACGCTGTACGCTGATAATAACTGTATCGACACATCTGGCAATTTGTTAACTATAAGAAGTCAACATCGGTTCTAATAGACGACAATACAACAGTTCTTCAAGTATCCCCTTGACAAGTTCTTAACATTAACGTAAAACAAAGTTTCCTCCCCTGTTTAACATCCCTCCTCCCAACTAATGGACACCAGCGAGAAAAGTCTCAAAGGTATTTGAGAGGTGTATAAATTCATTTGAAAATCTTGCACGGCGTAGTTACAATTAATATGGTTATAAAATCCTGTCTGTCTGGTTTTTTTCGGACTTTACTAAAGATTGGATGTATTTGATGTTTTTAATATTTTCGGTAACTAAATAAAAATTAAAAAAAAAGCAAAAACAATCTGGTTTTCACGTGTAATGGCGCCATAAACAATGGCCGACATAAATTTTATTGTACACATTGTAAGCTAAAAATAGAAAAAATAGGTCATGGTGTTTAAATTTGCATAGTTATTTAAAAACTTGATCTGCAAAGTTTTGTAAACAAAATAACTATCAAGTGGGGCTGTCAGAAATCGATCACGGAGTTCCTTTACAGCCAATCAATGTTTGTCTTACGAAAGGCTTGATGAAAATAAATAGAAATGTAGCCTTAAACTCAACAAATTATTTTCAAGTTCTCTGGATCTGCAACTTGGATAGCATTGATTCTAAAAATATTACATTTCTGAATTAATATTAGGCTTAAGTTTTTAATAAAATTTTATCTTTTATTAGTTTTATGGTCCTAAATCTAAAAAAGCACATTTTTATTCCATGTCAACAATATTACGGAAGGAATCTCGTCAACTCGCTGGTGTCCATTGAGCATCGGATGAGAAACATAACAGTGAGACTCATTCTAGACTTTTCTGTTGGGTTGATACAGAAGGGCGGGGAGTGCCGTGGTTTTTTTTAATGTGCCCTTATAATATAGGTCATCTAGCCATCACACGTTTATGATAGTATTGACTTTTGCTATACTTAAACACTGACTTACTTATAATTATATAACTTATAACTATAACTTACCCACAATATCTAAACAATGAAACACTAACTTATAATTTAAAAAGAAACAATGACTTATCCGCAAGTTGTAAACAATGACATACCTACACAATGTAAACAATGAGTTACCTGTAGTAAACTACACGCAAGTTGTAAACTAAGACTTACCGACAAGTTATAGATGACAGGATGGAATAAAATCGAAGGAATACACTTCTTCAAGACCTGCATGATTAGCTTAGGCCCCCAGCAGATGAGAAACACGACGATTATGATGACAAGCATCTTGATCACCTAAGATAGATCGGTATCGATCGTAGGGATAAAAATATTATTTAATTTAGAGAGCGTTTCCTAATTTATAAAATTACACATAAAAAATATTTTTATATTATTTTTATTTATATTTATACGTAAATAGTTAAAGTACACAATGCCAGTTACAAAATGAAAAAAATGCCATAAAAAATATGAAAAAGTCTCCTTCTGGTGAACAAATCGTGGATTCGCAAAGAAGAATAAAAACGAACAAAAACTGAAGTGCTATCATGCATAACATCTCTAATACTAATAATCTTTTCTTAAAAACATGTCACATGTTTTAAATACTTATGTAGAAAATAAATACCTACTCAAACCAGTGCCACCGCCCTGCTAGTTTCAACCCCCCCCCCCCTGCCAACTCTGAGAAAAATGTATGAAAGAAACCCTGCTTCTGATTTAATGATTTAATGCTAGAAAACTTAATATCATAATCATATAGAAAAAAAATCCACAATTTAAGACAAAGTGTTATGAAATAGAGAAAAGTGTAAATAAAAGTTGAAATGTCAGTTTTCTTTATTCACGAAATGGTAAAACATTTCACAGAGCGATATTTTCTAGAAATAAATTATTGACTTTCATTTTTGCAGTGCCATTTCACTGTTCAGTTTTGTCACGATCCAAAAATAGATCATTATTCCGGGCACTAGAATCGCCCCGCCCCCTCCCCTTCCTGTCGTGACATGAGCGGTTAATTTGTTAAAAACCTGAAGGCCGGGACTGTTCTTTTGTCCCTCGAGTCACATGACCGGCTAACTCACACACACAAAAAAACACAAACTCAAGGCGAGGCAGAGAATTGAACAATAGCAGCAGTTGAGAAACTCACTTGTCTTCGCGCCGTCAAAGCTTCCTCCCCCGCCCGCAATGATGGACTCGACCTCAATCGGGACTGCGGACTTCCGTTTCTCAAAGTTACTTGGTGATTGTATTCGATCCGTGTGGTGCCAAATCTGGAATGGACAAGGATACACATGTCTGCTTAGGATAGAATTATTTATACCAAGACTACCCCCCTCTCATTTCTCAAACATACACATTCTTAAAAGATTCAGTGCCGATATTTTTTAGTCGGTTGAGTGGTTGAGTTTCTAGTTAAACTACGATGGGTTTGGGTGATTAGGAGTATGACAGTCTCCTATTTCTACAATTTTATTCGACCATAGTTAGCCTTGGGCACGGTGTGGTCGGGTGTTAGAGCGTTCGGCTGCTAACCCGAAAGTCTCGAAGTATGATCTCGGTCGGGTCTGGAGTCTATAGGGCATCCTTGAGTCCACCCAGCTCTGATGGGTGGACTCTACCACATTTGTCATAAGTATCTTTAGGTCTGAAAGAAATTTTACTTTTCTGTTTATAGTAAACCTTACATTTCTATATTCCTTATTTCAAAAAATGTTTTAATACAATGCATTGATTCAAAATTGAAAACAAAGATATTATAAACAACCTCGTTATTAAGACAATAGATTATCCCATGCTCAAATACATTTTCAAGGTTAATTTACATTATTTGGTTCAGCAAATTCAATGTGATTTATAAAAAAACCCTCTAATTAACCTTCAATGCGGTTATTAATTGCAAAAAAAAAACATGTGAAGAAGACGCACCGATCCGTTAAAATTTAAAAACACCATGAAACTAAGTGATGAAATAAGGAGATCTAATGATAGGAAATCCGATATATTGCAACACGCTAGTTTAAAAGAGATTTTAGGAGATTAAATGGTGTTTATTACAAGCTTTTATTTAACTGACTTCCTCTGTCTGTCGTCAGTCTGTCGTCAGTCTGTCTGTCTGTCTAGATCGAAACGCCCGTGTGAAATTGCAGGCACTTTTAACTGACAGATACGGTTCGTAGTTGGTACGTGGGTCAAGACATGAAGACAATGCATAGTGACATTCAATTTGACTTAATTGGTCGCCTAATTAATTTTTTATGAATTAATTATTGAAGTGTTTACTTAATGAAATTTGTATAGTTCTATTTTGAAAGAATTTGCATTCAATGGAACCTTAATGGTCCTTTTCCAGTCCTCTAGTAATCTCTCTGTATAGAAACCACTGGTTTATAGAGTGAGGTCATGCATGGGGCTTCCAGTCAGCCCGACCCTGCTTCCAATGAGCTCAACATGAATCAGCCTCACATACCCTAGCTCCAAAATCTGGTAGGTTGTCGTGCGCCATTTTTTTTGCATCAGTTATTGATGGTAGTAGAATGAACAAAGCCACTGGAAATCCCGCGTAATACCTTGAATTTATGACACTTCGTGCACGCTCTACGCATGCGCCGTGATGTGGGAGAGGAAGCATCGCGTGATGGGCAGACGGCATAAGATAAAGCCAATACACTCTGACAAATCGGATAGGATAGAGGAACTAATGCTGACTTGTATGTTCATGAATAAGTAAAATATAAAAAAAATTCTGCAATATACCATTGAGCAATACTTTTTATGAAACAGGAAAGGCCGATTTGTTATGGCTGCTTACATAAATATGTATAAGTTCCAGGACGAGTTTTTTCCACTCTTAGGCCATGGTTATCTTATGAGATAGTTGGTGCCTCAATTAAGTGGCTAGCAGTGTTTCTTCCAGACTTTTTTATCCGGGGGGCACTTGAAATCTTCGGGGGGGGGGGGGGCGGTAAACTTTCTTCGGGGGGGGGGGGGGGGCGGACACTGTTAAAAGTATATATTTTCTATATAAATTATATAAATTTCATTTCGTTCGGGGGGGGGGGGGGGGGGGGGCGGTAAAAAATTTTCGGGGGGGGGGGGGGGGGGCTTCGCCCCCCCGAAGAGATGCCTGGAAGAAACTCTGGTGGCTAGAGGCCCCCCCCCCCTATAAGGGGAGTTGGTGTCTCAGTTAAGTTGCTAGAGCCCCCCCCCTATAAGGGGAGGTGGTACCTCACTAAAGTGGCTAGAGCCCCCCCCCCCCCCCCTATAAGGGGAGTTGGTACCTCACTAAGGTGGCTAGAGCCCCCCCCCCCCCCCTATAAGGGGAGTTGGTGTCTCAGTTAAGTGGCTAGAGCCCCCCCCCCTATAAGGGGAGTTGGTGCCTCAGATAAGTGGCTAGAACCCCCCTCCCCCTATAAGGGGAGTTGGTGCCTCAGATAAGTGGCTAGAGCCCCCCTCCCCCTATAAGGGGAGTTGGTGCCTCAGATAAGTGGCTAGAGCCCCCCTCCCCCTATAAGGGGAGTTGGTGCCTCAGATAAGTGGCTAGAGCCCCCACCCCCTATAAGGGGAGTTGGTGTCTCAGTTAAGTGGCCATCAACACCGTATAAAGGAAACTAGGGCCTTATGTAAGACTCCTTCCATCCCTGTTGCAGTTGCAATTCTGTTAGTTTTACAGCAGTTTATTTATTTTTCTAATCTAACATGTATTTGGTTTGAGTCCGGCTTATCGTGTGTCCATTCATGCTGATCTCTACAACATTTGTATGGTCTCATGGCAGACAGATGTTGATTGGCTCTCATACACTGTATGGAAATCTTGAGCTGACTACTCCATTGTTGGTTGTTTAAAATTCAAGTTAATTCATATTTTTCTATCTTACATAACTGGGCATGTATAGCATTCCCATGGCATGATTAGCTCATATGTCATAACAAGCAATACTGATGCTATGTAATCGTGTTTTTATTAGCTCGCCCAACAATAAATCCAATAATAAAATATAGAATCGCTCACTCAATAACAGGCAAACCCATATTTTATAATCATAAGTTTTCTCAAAGTTCCGTTATAGTCTTCATTAATAATATGGTAAATGTTAAAGTAAAATTCATTATAAAACATTGTACATTTGATGGTAAAACTACTTCTACAAGAAACTAAACTTTGACTTTGATATATAACTGCGTTCGCATTGTTTCATACTAATGCTGAATTTCCTTTAGAAAACCTATAGTAACTTACAAGAATGATCTCATTATTCCCGAACTTAGTACGGGTTTACTGCTAGTAATCTACTAAATTATATCTAAGCTTTTCTCCTTCCACACATTGACAACTACATTCAAATTACGTTCGCCTTATGAATACAAATAGCCTCTAACTAGTGTGGGGGCGTGTCGTTACTGTACCAGCTCTATGCGATAGGAATCGGATATAAAACTCAGCCCCCAGTGTAGATCTCTACACAATTTAGATCTCCATTTCACATTTTTATTATGAGGAATTCTTCGCTGCACGATTTTCAGGAAAAAAATATTTAGTGCAATATTTTTTTAAAATGGTATGCAGCTATGTTGGTTAGAACTAGTATGTACGTTTTATTAACATACCCAAACATCTACAACATCAAAATGTATTCAACATTTATCAACATTCTAAATTTATAAGTTATTTCAAATAACTGTATTTTTTTTTCTAGTAATTCAATGTTATTTCAATACAACATTAAAGTATTCCAAATATTGTGAATAGTCGACAAGTAAGAAAACATAATTTCATCCGTATATTCGAAACACCAGAGTTGGTGCATGAAAGATCCCGTCGTCGTAATTGTGACAATAAAATACCCAGAAGGTGATAAGGTTATCAAAATTATTATTCTCTAATTATCAATTTAAATTTAAAAAAAAATGTAGTTTTCAAATGTTTGTATAGGTTATTTGCATTTTGGCCAATAAAATAAGCAAGAGTCATTATGTTTGTGGGTTTTGCACATGCTTTATCTGAAACGTATTTTTTGCAAAATATTTTTAACACATTTCTCAGAGTTAACTTTACTTTAAAACGTTTTTTTTTAAAAATTATACCTTGCCCTAAGAGACTCCTTAAAATAAAAAATAAAAAGAAGTAGTCCTTTTTTTATAAATAAGGAAGACGTACCTCGAATGTGACGTCATCGTCTGTAGCTGCCTCGTGCTGAGCCAGAGGATGCAGATGACCCGGATGTAGCAGAAGAGCAGGATGCAGGTGGGTATGACGAACAGACTGGACAGCTTCCAGAAGGAGTAGGCCAGTCTGTCCTGACTGCCCACACCGACGTCAGCACACATGACGACAACCACGGAGGTCGTGTTGTTGTAGTACTTGTTGGTTTCCGTGTCCTGAAATTAATTAAGTTTAATAATTGATTGCAATTTAAATAATGGATGCTTGAGAGAGCCTTAAGTTTTAAAAAGATACCACAAGGGCAGTAACTGACATAACCGGAAAATTCAAGTGTGTGTATAACTTTCTTCGTTCTTAATTTTGGTGTTGGAAAGGATACCCTCCAACACAATTAAGTATACGTGGCAACTGGTTAGGCGCCATTGACTCCGATTTCAGCCTGCTTTTCTTTTTGGATTTGCTTCCATAGCCTTTGTCCAACCAAGAACAAACTACAAGGCAGCAGTTGTTTGATTTTTGAGTTGTCTCTCCTAGAAGAGTGGCTGTCCCCTGCCAACGAGCCTCATTTGCCCGAGGGTTCGACCTCGGGACTTTTCTGTTTAGCAACCATGAGCTTTACCGACTCGACCACGCCGACCCCCTAGGTCATATTGATTTAAAGATTCTCTTAAAAACTTAACGCTTTTTATAACACATTTTCGACCCAACTTTCCCACAAAAAGTTCTGAATTTCCCTCCCCTAAAATAACGACACACCCTAGTGTACCACTTTTCTCGAAATGGAAATTCTTTTTTTTTTAGACAGCTATTTCTTTATTAAATAACTATCTCGGCCAGCCTTGAGTACATGGATCAAGTTATAATGGAATCCACACATTACAAAAGAAAAGAAGTTCAGTTTCAAACACAACAATTTAAAATTCACAAGTTTTGTCACAACCCCTGACCCCCTTCCTCTCGTCACACAACCTATCAAATGTCCGACCCCCCTCCCCCCTCATTTCAATAAGTGGATTACCCCTTATTGTTACTTTTCTTAAAAGTAATAACAGTTTACTTTTTCAAGGGATGGGGGTTGGGGGTAGAAATACCCCTTTGGCATTATTAACCCGCTTTGGCCAAACTTCCTATGGACAAACTCCTTATAATCAAACCCCCTATGGTCAAAGACCCCCTATGATCAAAGCACCGCTATGGCCAAACCCCATTTATGGTCGAAGACCCCCTATGGTCAAATCCCCGCTGTGGTCAAACCCCCCTATGGTCAAAGCCCAGAAGTGGTCGAACCCCACTATGGTTAAAGACCCCATATGGTCAAAGGTCCGCTGTGGTCAACCCCCCCCCCCCCCCCCCTATGATCAAAGCCCCCCCCCCCCCCATCGTCAAAGAGCATAGCCTCCATGTACTAAATACCATAGCCTCCATGTACTAAATACCATAGCCTCCATGTACTAAATACCATAGCCTCCATGTACTAAATACCATAGCCTCCATGTACTAAATACCATAGCCTCCATGTACTAAATACCATAGCCTCCATGTACTAAATACCATAGCCTCCATGTACTAAATACCATAGCCTCCATGTACTAAAGAGCATAGCCTCGATGTTCTAAAGGGCATTACCTCCCCTAGTCAACATGCTAGCTATGAAAACAGGCTGACCACAGCAGGCTGAAGAATTTTTTCTCCTCTCTTACGTAACCTATCTCTCGACCCGTTGGTTTCTCTGGGCTTTTACTTCTTCTTCGGCATAGAGCGTCATCAGATTAGGGGAGTTGTGATTTGGGAGGAATGGGGAGGGGGAGGGGGGAGGACGCCAAAACACAATCTTTTATGGGTGTCCTACTCCACTTTTCTGTATGGGTGCATAACCTCAGCATCATGTATGTGAGATATTAGCTAGAGCAACGAGGTTAATGTTTTGTAAAAAAAATAAAATAATTATAACTTTAATGGTACGCAGGTCAAAATATTCGCACACGAATGACTTAATTCTTAAGAAAAAATAAGTTAATTAATGTGTTAATTAACTTTGCATGTAATGTTTTGTTTGCTTGTGACTCAGCCAAGTCACACTGACGTCTATAATTAGAGTTGTTCTATTCTATTCACCTTGTTCTTCACAAAGCTCAAAGACCAATTAGAAGGGAAGGTTCATGAATAAGTAACACATTTTGTTTCAAGTTTTTTTCTTCGTGCTCTTATCGTACTATGAGAAGACAGCGCCTTTAATTATTTGTTTTCATCAACACATCTTCTTGTTTCTCATTGGTTTTTTTAATAAATATCTTTGTGTCTGTGATAAGCAGATAATATATCTATTATAAAAAAAACATCAGGTATCTGAATGGACTAGGCGACATCAACTCGCATCTGTTCGTGGTGCGGATTTTAAAAAAGTCCATGTATGTTGGATAGGGAGAAGTTGAACGTGCGCGTTTTGAAGTTATTTCTTAGGTCACATGAAGATAGATCTTTAGATAACTGATTCACTGCGTTATGGGGTTATTACCACCCCCCCCCCAATAAAATACTGTTTCGTAGCTTACGGCAGATGGGGCAGGTGAAGTAGAGTTAACATGTTTTAATGGCCTTTTCATAAAAATGGTAAATGGGTCAAGGACATTACCCCCCCCCCCCTCATCCTGTCAATTACCCCCCCCCCCCCCTGACATTTTTCCCCTTGTTAACTACAACCCTGCACAAGAACAAGAATCCTGACCCTAAAACTAACGCCAAACTCTTCAGACATTTACCGGATGGCGATAGTTGTATATAAAAACAAGCCGTTGCAAATAATTTATAATTTATATTAATTTAGGGTGGCGTAGGCTATCCAGCGAGAATTAGATACGTTCATTTTATTTGTGCTCAAATTTTATTAAATTTAATTTTTAGTTAAAATGTATAAGAGTTTCTTTTTTGGTTTTCTTTCTTTTACTTTTTAAATCTTCAATTATGAGTGATCTACTTTTTTTTTGTTAATAGGCGGTTACCTCCCTGAAATGTTTTGACAAAAATCTGCCACATGAAGGAAATTAAATGAAAGCTGTGTACGAAGCTAACGAACAACTGTTGGCCTATAAAATATTTAAAGTCTGAGATATTTACATTCAAAGCAACGAAACAAACATCTTGATTCAACGTGGCAGACAGTTTGAAATTTAATTTTCTTTTGTCTGTCAAGTTTTTAAAAATTATTTTAAACACATCACTAGTGTGGGATAGGATTATCTTCTCATCACTAGTGTGGGATAGGATTATCTTCTCATCACTGGTGTGGGATAGGATTATCTTCTCATCACTAGTGTGGGATAGGATTATCTTCTCATCACTGGTGTGGGGTAGGATTATCTTCTCATCACTAGTGTGGGATAGGATTATCTTCTCATCACTGGTGTAGGAGAGGATTATCTTCTCATCACTAGTGTGGGATAGGATTATCTTCTCATCACTAGTGTGGGATAGGATTATCTTCTCATCACTGGTGTGGGATAGGATTATCTTCTCATCACTAGTGTGGGATAGGATTATCTTCTCATCACTAGTGTGGGATAGGATTATCTTCTCATCGCTGGTGTGGGATAGGATTATTTTCTCATCACTAGTGTGGGATAGGATTATCTTCTCATCACTAGTGTGGGATAGGATTATCTTCTCATCACTGGTGTGGGATAGGATTATCTTCTCATCGCTGGTGTGGGATAGGATTATTTTCTCATCACTAGTGTGTGATAGGATTATCTTCTCATCACTGGTGTGGGATAGGATTATCTTCTCATCACTGGTGTGGGATAGGATTATCTTCTCATCACTGGTGTGGGATAGGATTATCTTCTCATCACTGGTGTGGGATAGGATTATCTTCTCATCACTGGTGTGGGATAGGATTATCTTCTCATCACTGGTGTGGGATAGGATTATCTTCTCATCACTGGTGTGGGATAGGATTATCTTCTCATCACTTATGTGGGATAGGATTATCTTCTCATCACTGGTGTGGGATAGGATTATCTTCTCATCACTTATGTGGGATAGGATTATCTTCTCATCACTGGTGTGGGATAGGATTATCTTCTCATCACTTATGTGGGATAGGATTATCTTCTCATCACTGGTGTGGGATAGGATTATCTTCTCATCACTAGTGTGGGATAGGATTATCTTCTCATCGCTGGTGTGGGATAGGATTATCTTCTCATCACTAGTGTGGGATAGGATTATCTTCTCATCACTTATGTGGGATAGGATTATCTTCTCATCACTGGTGTGGGATAGGATTATCTTCTCATCACTAGTGTGGGATAGGATTATCTTCTCATCGCTGGTGTGGGATAGGATTATCTTCTCATCACTAGTGTGGGATAGGATTATCTTCTCATCACTTATGTGGGATAGGATTATCTTCTCATCACTGGTGTGGGATAGGATTATCTTCTCATCACTAGTGTGGGATAGGATTATCTTCTCATCGCTGGTGTGGGATAGGATTAACTATGTTGTAAGGGGTCATCCATAAATGACGTCACGCTTTTTTGACGATTTTTACCTCCCCCCTCCCCTCCGTCACACGTCGTCACAAAAGTCAGACCCCCCCCCCCTAAAATCACGTCACAACTCAACCTACACCCCCCTCAAAATTGCAGTTGAGTTTTTTTTAAACATCGATATTTTTCCAAAATCGTGTCTAAACTATTACAATTTATTAAAACGGTTATCTAAAACGCGAAATAACGTCTAAAATTCGTTTTCTAACATTGCTTTTCTATAACGCAAAAATGTGACGTCGCAACAGCTGAACCCCCCCCCCCTCCCCCTCATCACACATCGTCACAAAATTACGGACCCCCCCTCCCCCCTACGAGTGTGACGTCATTTATGGATGACCTCTAATCGGAAGTTGATTGGGGAAGAAATATGGTCAATGATCTACAAGTACAGTAGTTAACTGTCAAAACTGGCCCCGTTTTGTAATTAACCGTCAAATATGGCCCCATATGTTTTGTTGATTCAGCACATTCAAGTTCAAGACATTACATAAATCACACCACCAAATATAAATATATCTATTGGTTCATCATTTGTAATTAACCGTCAAATATGGCCCCATATGTTTTGTTGATTCAGCACATTCAAGTTCAAGACATTACATAAATCACACCACCAAATATAAATATATCTATTGGTTCATCATTTGTACTCTATGCGCATGCGCCCTAACCATTAAACATAAACGGACGCGCCCCAGATAATTTGGGCGTTTACACCAGATCCGATCAAACAAATTTCCACATCGAATAATCAAAATTAGAATTTACTCTCTCCTTAAAGGTTTCTCCAATACATTATACCATTTTTTGTGTGGATGTAGGCCTACAGACATTTTGAAATTGTGGAGTTTTCTCCCTCTACATCCCGCACTAACTAATGTCCCTATCCTTTTTGGATTTGGGGTGGGGTAAGAGAAATGTTGAGGAAATTTATGGGTTGGGAGGAATTGGGGTAGGGGTGGGGGTTGGACGGGAGGGAGAGAAGAGAAACCAAGTCCTAATGCAATAATGCTATGACGTCATGATGTTTATGTTGGGCTGAACTCTAGCGAGAAGCAGGGAGGTAACCGATCTTGTGCAAGGGGAATGAAGCAATTAGCAAGAACGACAATCGACAGGTCGTCGCCGACGTTTTTAAAACGAGTTTGACAGGGCGATGGCAAGAATAATTGCAGCGAGGGAGCGGGGGCGTGGCTAGGGTTCCAGACTTTCGGACCAAGTCAACAAACACCAAAAGTGCTAATCCTTCAGCGTTTCGAGCGAAACAATTTGCTAATTTCTACAGTAAACAGTTTTACAGCGACTTAAAAATATAATCTAAATATAATTTTTTTAAATTGTTAAAAGCATTAGCTTTGTAACAACCAAGCAAAGTTGTCTTTAATTTTTAAAAATGCATTAGGTAAGTAATAAAATTTGAACTTTTTTTATAAAATAATTTCAAACATTTCGTTGAAATAACAATCTCATCTAGTTTCAGTAAGACGGTATGACCTAAAGGAAGAGCGCAAGACTGCTAATCTGAATGTCTCGAGTTCAAATCCGGGCTTAAGTCAGTAGAACATCCCTGAGTCCACCCAGCTCAGATGGGTACCTAACTAATGTTAGGCGGCTGACCACATTAACCTTTGATATGCCAAGTTCAAAAAACATAAGCTCTACTTCATCTGCCCCAATGATCGCTAGGTTTCAAGATGAATCTTTACTAACTTCAGTGACTTATCCAAGTCAAACAATCTGGTCCTTCTACTGGCCTAACAAGGATGAGGTTTAAATGTTAAAATTAAGATAGAAGGCATTAGCTACAAAACTGTCCGTCTGCCATAGAGGGGTAGACAATAGACGAAATTAGAGCGGAGAAAGCAATAGTTGAACTCGGGCACGAAAATATTTATTTAAGTCACTGTCTAGTCTGAACAAAGTGTTAAAGGTTCAGACTGAGGTAAAATCTATCTGACCCATTGACCCACACGTCCAAAAAGTAGTCTAACGTTTAGTAAAGCTGATGCGGGGTAATGAGGGTCTAGAGTGTACGTCTTGTCGCACTAGGTCTCGGGTTTCAAGAGATATCAACTCCTATGACGTTCGCTGTTGAGATCTCATTAAAATAGGTAGCAAAATCTCAGGGTTACAATAGTTACATTGATAAGATACTCGTTACCAAAGTGACTTTTAAAAAATGTTGACTCGCTATGGGAAATACGGAACAAAATATCTTGAGATTTTTTATTTAAAAAAAATATTTAAATGTTAGTTTGCTGCGTAAATACTCGTTAACATAATGACAGGAAGACAATCGTAGTGAAATTTGTAATGGTACAACAGTTGCCCCACCCCCACCTAAGTCCATCCCCCCCCCTCCCCCCCCCCTCAGCACAAGCTCAGTACCATACACAAAAGTAACACAATTGATTTATTCCCATAAGAGAGTTATGACTTAGTAACAGGGTTGCCTACACGTCCAAAACATTAGGCACTCTAGCAGGGGAGAATTCGTGGACTTTGATTTTCGTTTTTTATTTTGTGTGCGCACTTAAATTCTATTAAATTTTTATCATTTCCACATTACTGCTAAATTTTAAAAAATATATCACTTCAGTTTTACACCTTTAAGTGACCTCAAATTACCCATCTGCTATCTAACACCTTCATAATGATACAAAAACACCACCTAGACAACAAAACAGAGATCGGACGAACGTCTGGTTACCATGACAACGAACTCCGGACAGGCCAGCAGGAATGCGGCCACCCAAGTGCAGGCCAGGGCAATCCGAGCCTTCCTGGAGGAGCAGAGAGTCTTGGACGACAGGGGGTGGGCGATCACGAAATACCTGCAGACGACAGTGAAATATTAGACAATGGTGGGCCATCACGAAATACATAGAGAGGGAAAAATAAATAACGAATGACGTCGTTCGATTTATTGGGAAAAAAAACATCAGCACAATTTATTCCTCGTAATGCAAGTTATGTAATAAAAGATCTTTGCTTTGATAGAAATGCGTAAACATAACATTTTTAAACACACCCACTCACTCACCCACCCACCCACCCACCCACCCACCCACACACACACACACACACACACACAAACACACACACTTAGAGAATTGACAAACGCGCACGTATCACACCTCCCCCACCCAAATGCACACACTCGTAGGTTCAGAGTTAATTTATTGTTGAATATTTTTGATCGTGGATACGAATATGTGATTAAGGTTAATTATAAATTGAACGAACTTAATCTTACCACAGCACTCCGTACACGCTGTTTGGTTTGTGGTGTGGTGTGTGGTATGTAGGGTGACCCATTCCTATTTTCTATGGTGTTCTACCCCCCCCCCCCCCCCCATCATGTGTGGGGTGTGTTGTGTTTTGTGTAGGGCACTACTTTATTTATCGTACCAACAGCAAATACAACGTAGCTATTTTCACATTAGGAAAAAAAACGGTAACAAAACTTCGTTTCCCATAGTACTTTGCCCCTAACGAAGTAAGCATCTAAATTACCAACGCCAACGTGAGTGGACGCCGGTGTTTTATTCATAGCTGGAGGTCTGTCCGCACGAGGCTATCAAGAGGAGGGGGGATGACTGCCAAATTGAGCGCATAACTTGTTGTCACTCAATGGTGAAATGGCATTACTGTCCGTGTGAGCGAGGGTCGCAGGCCCACGCGCGTTACCGCGAATAGCCACCACCTCAATTCAAAAAACGCGAGACAACTAATTCCAGTCGTGGACTTGAAATAGAAGGAAGACTAAATCTCGTTGGAAAGCTAAATCTCGTTGGGAGGCTAAATCTCGTTTCAATTTAAACGAAGTGTAAGTTCATGTCCAGTACTCTACAAGAGATCTACTTAAACAGAGGTTTGGTACTTTTTTTTAGAACGACGCCTCGATATAAGGATCCTATCTTTTTTGCTAGAACAGTTACAGTAACATTAATCCTAACCTTGACTGATGCCCTGAGTCACATGCCTAACCCAAATCCTGCCTCTGAGCTCAATTTTAACTTTAATCCTAAACCCATGAACAATAGAGGGATATAGCAACGTGATACTATGCTCGATAATAAATCAACACTCTTTAGATAGGGGAACATTTGAAAGCATGGTTAAAAAATATATGAGTTCTTGTTAAAGAAAACTATTCATAATCTTAAGAAAAATATACAATCACACACTCAACTCGACTGATTGTCTTTAAGTATGACCATCATTCGGCTTACAGCAAGTCAGTAATTAAGACATCGTTTTGACTTCACTTTGGGTAACAAAAAATTGTCTTTCTTCAGATTGCCAAATAAAAAAACAACTATTTAGTAACAACAGGAGGATTAAGATCAAGAGCTTTGAAACCATTAAAATAAATATCTTCGCTATATTACAGAAAGAAATTAGAAGATTGTGTGAGCATATTTGTGTGTGTATGAGAAAGAGAGAGAAAGAGAGAAAGATTAGTATGTCACGGTCTAATAGCGATGTGAAAAAAGAAAATAAAAATAGTCTGGGATAGAGAAACGCGACACTAATTCAGAGACATATAATGAGATGGACACACGAAAGTCTGAGAGCTAAACAAATAATTAGGACACACAAAAGTCTGAGAGTTGAACAAATAATTAGGACACACGAAAGTCTGAGAGTTGAACAAATAATGAGAAGGACATACGAAAGTCTGAGCGTTGAACAAATAATGAGGACACACGAAAGTCTGAGCGGTTAAAAAATTGAGCGCAAGAGCTGTACTTTTTGACCCTTCAATTTTTTGCTCCACCAAAACTTGACAGAAGAGCATTTCTAACGTGGATTAGATCCTGAACCTTCGCCTCGATGAAACAAATAATGACGTAGAAGTTGGTTAAACATGGTTAGGTTGGTCACGGTTGATGATTTCTTGAATAGGTCCGCGGCGAATGGTCTTTCATCTAAACCAGGTATGGAGGCAGGTAAGTGATTGGACGAGGTGATGCTGGGACGACGAACATAGGCACAGGAAGTTGTGTGTGTGTGTATGTTTGTGTGTGTGTATGTGTGTTAGTGTGTGTGTGAGTGTTTCCGGAGGGGTGGGGGTGGCGGCGGAGGGCGTGATGAAATAAAGTGAAGTGCGAGTATTTTATATTTAAAAATCTCACGCTGCTAAAAATATTTTTAAAAAATGTATTGCTAGAACTCTCTCAGAAATTTCTGTTGTTCGATATACCAATCTACACGTTTTATCGCCAGAAATCCTCAGGAAATAAAAGAGATCAAATCTCCTGATTATTTATGCGTGCTTTCTAAAAAATAGGCAAGGATAAATATTCATGTTTATTCATCCAGTTTTCTAATTGCAAGTATTTAATATACATCTTTCATGCAAGTGGTTGAACTGTGTCAAAAATATTGCTCCAGTTTTTAAATTTCCCAGCTTCTCAACTCAACCTAACAAGGTATCATCTCCTTGGGGGGGGGGGGGGGAGGGTTGGACAAAAAACAACGAGCCTTTGACCTTAAACTTGTAAGCCAGTTGTGAAGAAAGAAAGATGAAACAACAAGTACCGTTTTGTTGATATATTAATTATTTTTTTTAAAATGAACTTTTGCGTCAGGTGTGAAAGAAGAAGTAGTCACTACTACCAACTTAAGATTACCGCCCTGTGAATATTTAATCTATCTGGTGATCCCATGCATTTGTGAGTTAGCTGTGAAGAAAGAACAAGCAACCACAATTAACAGTACCATTCTGTTCAACATTGAACCCAGAGTTTCTTCCAGGCATCTCTTAGGGGGGGGGGGGGGGGGGCAAAGCCCCCCCAACGAAATGAAATTTATATAATTTATATAGAAAATATATACTTTTAACAGTGTCCACCCCCCCGAAGAAAGTTTACCGCCCCCCCCCCCCCCGAAGATTTCAAGTGCCCCCCCCCCCCCCCCCCCCCGGATAAAAAAGTCTGGAAGAAACACTGATTGAACCGATGATTACCAATGACCAGAGACCAATTTTTTTTTAAAACGTTGAGAAAACTGTCTTGCAGTTCAAGACTTGCCACAGTTTTCTGTCCTGTCCTCTAACTCACGTCTGTCATGAGAAAGTCATGTCCTTTAACTCACGTCTGAAAGCAATTTCGTGTCGCGTACAAGCAGGAGTTAAGATTTAAAGTACAGGGTAGACAAATACACCAGGACTAATTACATCACCCCCCCCCCCCCTCCCCAATTCCAGGATTCGTTTTTAATTTTTTTTTCTTCAAATTTTATACATAGACAAACATTTTTAAAAATTGAAAGGGCCCATTATTTCCTAACAGCGGAACAAAATTAAAGACGTCACAGTTACTATTTGTCACTGATTTGAATGACTGGTATGTGTTTAATTTTGTAAGGTTTATAATGATTAATTAAATTTGATTAATTTTTCACTTCTAGTTACAACTTCCGCCCTGAAGTTCAATAGAGCAGATGAAGTAGAGTTAATCTGTTTATGTGATTACACAATATGATGAGATAGAGAGTACTTCGCTCGTCAATGCCGTCTTTTGATTTCCCTTTAGAAATCTCGATATGATTCTTGGATTGTATAGTAGGCCTAATTCGTTTTAAATTTATCGTTTTTTACTTTCTGGTATGCAAAGTATAGAGGAAGTATTGTAATAGTGCAAGAAATCGAAATTGAGATTTTCAGTAATCTCGACGTTTTACACCTCCCTGAGTCGGAAAAACATAGTTGCAATTTTGTCCGTCTGTCTGTGTATGTTCTCTCTCTCTCTCTCTCTCGCGCTCTCTCTCTGTGTGCGTGTGTGTGTGAACACAATAACTTGAGTACCGTTACAGCTAGGTTGATGAGAGTTCATATTATATTAGTATTATATCAAATTTGTAGTTCTGTATCAGTTTTTCAGCGGTTTCCGGTAACCGGAAGTGGAACTTGTTCTACTTTTTGTTTTTCAAAAGCCTATAACTTGAGTACTATTTCACATGAATAACGAAATTTAACATATCAATAAAATTTCTAATTTTCTGTCTTCTTTTAAAATTTGAGTAATTTCCGTTTACCGGAAATAGTACTTTACACTATAACAGTTAAATGTATATGAATGTATGTTGCGAGTGTGTGTCTTAAAAAGGCGAGATAAAAAATATAAAATATAGTGTGGGTGTGCGCATGCGCGAAAGAAAAGGAAGCGAGAGGTAGAGAGGGCGCGAACAACATGGCGATGTCTGGGAGTGAATGCGATGCTCTTATGAACCAATAAAATTATGGAAATTATCAGAACAAGGGTTGATTTTTGTTTTGAGTGTGTGCCATGAAATAGGTAGGAGAAAAGCCTGTGACATACACTATTACCGATTTCTCAAAAAAAAAAAAAAAAAAACAACAACACAAAAAAGCAACATCGCATACGAATTTATAAAGTACTAATATTCCGCAGTTATACATATATTGTTTGCCGTTCACTTAGTGCGCAATTTTTTTTCTACAAGATTCATTTCTATTTTAAAAAGGTTTAGCATTTGAAAATTGATTAAAAATCATGTCTATATCCCAAGTTGCCATCCCCAGTAGTGTTATATAAGAATATTCGAGAAAGTTTAGGTGAGATCACTCCCGCTTTATTTAATAACAAACACTGCACCAAAAAGAGCGATATAATTTTTAAAAAAAGATCTATAACAGACGGACGAGAGCACTGAGGAAACAAAGCTAAATGAAAAAAAAAAGCTAGAAAATCTTTTCTTCTTCTTTCTTCTTTTGTCTGACCTATCGATTGCCTGTCAATAGAGAATTTACACACGTGAAATTGTTTCAAGACTTCGGCTTAGTAGCTGAGATACGAAACCAACGCTTGTTCTTGGCGGCTAGCTTCATCAGAGCGACACAAGATTAATGCGCGTTGGTGAACGGTGAGGCGGCTTCTGTCCACAGATACCTACGCCAGGTGGTGGGGTGACTCAGTGGCGTCACAAGGCCGGGGGAGGGGGGGGGGGTGCCGGAATGCACCGGATGACACCATTCAAATGTGGGGGTTTTACTAGAGTAAAAGTAAATCTTTGTCCATCTTGACACACCACTAGATTGGTTGTGAGGGTGACACCATATGATACCGCACCAAATGACACGGCATGATACCACACCAAATGACACCATATGATACCGCACCAAATGACCACATATGATACCGCACCAAATGACACCATATGTTACCACACTAAATGACACCATATGTTACAGCACCAAATGACACCAAATGTTATTGCACCAAATGACACCAAATGTTATTGCACCAAATGACACCATATGATACCGCACCAAATGACACCATATGATACCGCACAAAATGACACCATATGATACCGCACCAAATGACAGGATATGTTACCACACCAAATGACACCCTTTGATACCGCACCAAGCGACAATATATGTTACCACACTAAATGATACCATATGATACTACACCATATGGTACCACACCAAATGACACCATGTGTTACCGCTAGAGTTCTCAAGGTACAGCGGAACTTTCTGACACCTATTGAACCGAGACACCTGAACATGATGTGACTTGGAGAGCGACTAAATTCTAGCTCAATTATTGGCATCAAAACTTCGTGTATACGAAAAACACATCTTCTGATTCAACCTAAACGATTTTATAGACTGTTTCAAAACGATAACTAACGGTTGTTAATAATATAATAAAATTAAAGATATAATAAAAATATAACAACTAGATTTTAATATATCAAGTATATAAAATGTAATAAAATCAATTGATGACGATTAATAAAACCAATAGGTAACAAATAAGAAAGCAAAAAGATAGCAATAGATCAAATAGATAACGTATTATAAAGCGAATAGATATCATATAATATAATACATCGATAACAAATATTATAACAAACAGATGACAACACCAGACCCTTTGTTAATTAAAACCCCTTGGGTCTCATTAAAATGACGTAGTAGAAGTAGATCACTTGTCATCGGTATTTTTTTTTTTACAAATAACAAGACAGCTAGGCGTTAAATAAAAACGTAAGTCGCAGTATGCAAAAAAAAAAAAAAAAAAAAAAAAAAAAAAAAAAAAAAAAAAAAAAAAAAAAAAAAAGGCAACCCTCGGTAGTGAATGTAAAAGCAACATCGATTGGTTCATTAAAGAATCTCACGATTTCTGTACTGTCTTAACCACGCCTTTCTTATGAATAGATAAACTGATGCGCAGTAGTTATAAAACATTTCATCTTTTAAAATATTTAACCCGAGCCGGCCCGCGGCGTATCATATGCCGCTATTTAGTTGTTTTATCTTCTATTTTTCAGTAATTCATAATTTCTGAATTCGACAGTACCAGTGCTGGCACTGAAAATATTTGCTTTAAAACACTATCAGTAGGTCGTTAAGGACGATACTACCCCCACCCTCTTTTCCCCCAACCCCTACCCTACACCCCCCTCCCCTCCCCGTGAAAGAAGCCTACTCTTAGTTACCTCCCCTAAGTTTAAAATAGTTTCAAACTAAATTACCTGTCCCTAGTAGCCGTCACTAAACCATGCTCTACGATTGTAAACATTTAGCGTGAACCACAGCTCACCAGACCATGTAGGGGTGGGGGTGGTAGGGATAAGCCTAGACAGGAAGAGAGGGGGCTGCTAGGCGCGCTTACAGCTTGGTGTTTTGCGAGATCGACAAGAAGAGAATTATATATATATATATACGTATATATATATATATATATATATATATATATATATATATATATATATATATATATACGTATATATATATATATATATATATATATATATATATATATATATATATATATATATATATATATATATATATATATATATATATATATGTATATATATATATATATATATATATATATATAGCCATATATATATATATATATGTATATATATATATATATATATATATATATATATATATATATATATAGCCATATATATATAGCCATATATATATAGGCCTATATATATATATAGGCCTATATACGTCATCACAATCCTGTAAGGAAGTAGTGGTGGAGGGTAGAAGGAGGAATTTTAGAGTATGTGGTTAGGTGTAAAAAAAACAATGTTAAAAATACTTTAATTTTTTTTGTGTTTCTGAAAAGAATGTTTTTTTTTTTTTTTAGTTTGAATTGCAATATAATGTGAGAAACGAACTCAATGTATAGAAAGTAATCGCTGTTTACGTGGGGGGGGGGGGTTAGAAGTAGTTTTAAATGCTTGTCGCCCTAAATGGATGGTCCCTAAGGCATTCTTTTGTTTTATGTACTTTCTTTCTTTTGTAAATGTGTTCTTTAAGTAAGGTTAATCTATATTCAATTACACGTTTGTAGTGGTGTTTTCCGGTGCTTGGAAACTCCCTAAATCTCCGAGGTAGTAAATGTTTAATTAGTAACCCATGTTTCAGACCATTTTGTTTTAGCGGTTTTTATCACTTCTTAGAAATAAAATAGATGATCAGCGCTAATTATGGCAGTTCATTTTGATGCGTTTGTTTGTTAATGACTACATTACAGGTAGTTCATTATGATTTGTTTGTTTGTTAGCGACTACATTACAGGTAGTTCATTATGATTTGTTTGTTTGTTAGCGACTACATTACAGGTAGTTCATTATGATTTGTTTGTTTGTTAGCGACTACATTACAAGTAGTTCATTATGATCTGTTTGTTTGTTAGCGACTACATTACAGGTAGTTCATTATGATTTGTTTGTTTGTTAGCGACTACATTACAGGTAGTTCATTATGATTTGTTCGTTTGTTAGCGACTACATTACAGGTAGTTCATTTTGATTTGTTTGTTTGTTAGCGACTACATTACAGGTAGTTTATTATGATTTGATTTGTTTGTTAGCGACTACATTACAGGTAGTTCATTATGATTTGTTTGTTTGTTAGCGACTACATTACAGGTAGTTCATTATGATTTGATTTGTTTGTTAGCGACTACATTACAAGTAGTTCATTATGATCTGTTTGTTTGTTAGCGACTACATTACAGGTAGTTCATTATGATTTGATTTGTTTGTTAGCGACTACATTACAGGTAGTTCATTATGATTTGTTTGTTTGTTAGCGACTACATTACAGGTAGTTCATTTTGATTTGTTTGTTTGTCAGCGACTACAGTACAGGTAGTTCATTTTGATTTGTTTGTTAGCGACTACATTACAGGTAGTTCATTATGATTTGTTTGTTTGTTAGCGACTACATTACAGGTAGTTCATTATGATTTGATTTGTTTGTTAGCGACTACATTACAGGTAGTTCATTATGATTTGTTTGTTTGTTAGCGACTACATTACAGGTAGTTCATTATGATTTGTTTGTTTGTTAGCGACTACATTACAAGTAGTTCATTATGATCTGTTTTGTTAGCGACTACATTACAGGTAGTTCATTATGATTTGTTTGTTTGTTAGCGACTACATTACAGGTAGTTCATTATGATTTGTTCGTTTGTTAGCGACTACATTACAGGTAGTTCATTTTGATTTGTTTGTTTGTTAGCGACTACATTACAGGTAGTTTATTATGATTTGATTTGTTTGTTAGCGACTACATTACAGGTAGTTCATTATGATTTGTTTGTTTGTTAGCGACTACATTACAGGTAGTTCATTATGATTTGATTTGTTTGTTAGCGACTACATTACAAGTAGTTCATTATGATCTGTTTGTTTGTTAGCGACTACATTACAGGTAGTTCATTATGATTTGATTTGTTTGTTAGCGACTACATTACAGGTAGTTCATTATGATTTGTTTGTTTGTTAGCGACTACATTACAGGTAGTTCATTTTGATTTGTTTGTTTGTCAGCGACTACAGTACAGGTAGTTCATTTTGATTTGTTTGTTAGCGACTACATTACAGGTAGTTCATTATGATTTGTTTGTTTGTTAGCGACTACATTACAGGTAGTTCATTATGATTTGATTTGTTTGTTAGCGACTACATTACAGGTAGTTCATTATGATTTGTTTGTTTGTTAGCGACTACATTACAGGTAGTTCATTATGATTTGTTTGTTTGTTAGCGACTACATTACAGGTAGTTCATTTCGATTTGATGTTTGTTAGCGACTACATTACAGGTAGTTCATTATGATTTGTTTGTTTGCTAGCGACTACATTACAGGTAGTTCATTATGAAATGTATCATCTTTAGTGCCAAAGTCACACGGGTAAATAAGTGAGGCGATTCTGTTTTAATAGACTCGTGTATAAAGAGAACTTGTGATCAGTACAACACTTACCAGGCTTATTTTTCCTAAGGTACCCATCTAAGTGGGGTCAGGTACCCATCTAAGCCGTGTAAATTGATGTATAATTTCCTGTTAAATGGTTAGGACACACCTCTAAAACGGGGATTTAGCCAAGTATTCTAGAAAGGTAACATGGGCCTCGGCCAAGTAGAAACAGTTCTCATATCTCAACACACTTCAAAGCAATGGTAAAAAAAAAAAAAAAAAAAAAAAAAAAAAAAAAAAAAAAAAAACAGCAACTGAGAATTTTGAAATAAAATTTCTCAGAAGTTTGTGCTAAAAAACATGAAAGACTTTGTTTAAATTTACACGTGATCATTATAATTATATTGATCGTTCATTATCTCTGAGTTGTAATTCGGATGTACTTTGTTTTGCCGTAGTCCTGAGGTCAAATCATTATTTTTTCGTCTCGTATTTCTGCCATTAGGGGTTGTCTTTGTAAAAATGGACCAAATGAACTTGAAAGCTCTACTTATTGTTTCATTAAAAGTACTTTAATGTTGAATTATATTATTTTTATTTGAATACATTTGTTTTTAAATGTTATTTACTCACAATAAATTAACCTTATATAAGTAAAACTGATTAAACGTATTATGTTTTATGGAATTTATTTGATCTATTTGTCAAGTTATAGTTATACATCCGGAAATCAAACCCTAAAAGAGTTTAGCTTTCTATTAAGATTATATTAAGATACCTTAAATGCCATCTCAGCCAGTCTGGAGATGATAATACGATAGCTGCTAGACTAGACGATTTTTGTAACGCTAGAAAACAGATAGGGGGATACGAAATTAATCTTTTGATTTGGCTGGGCCAGCAATTTATCCAGTATATTCATATTAAAATACGGGTGCATTGGCAAAATGAAACTTAGGAGAGATTTTTGAATTTTTGCAGTTTTAGAGTATATCGCGTTATTATCCGAGGATTGAAGGGCGTTTAAGGACTTCTCAACATATGGGTAGGTCGATTTGTGATTGCTTGTGAGCATGTTAAAGTTGTACCACAAGAATAATGTAGGTTAGGTCCTACATACATATCTTAGAAAGTAAGTTTGCATTTAAAGCAAACATTTAAAATGCAATATGATGTGGTCAGGCCAAGGTTTCTTTCAGCCATTTTGTTTGAATGGCCGAGGTTCTTACACATGTCTATTCGGGGGTGGGGGTGAGGGCACGTCCACCGCCACCGCCCCCCCCCCCCCCAACCGGACAAATTATAAAATATATCATAAATAACGTATATATAATACGAGCCGACCCGCGGCATATCATAGGCCGCTTTTTAGTTGTTTTATTTTCTACTTTTCAGTAATTCATAATTTGTGAATTCGACAGTACCAATGCTGCCACTGAAAATATTTGCTTTAAAACACTATCAGTATGTCGTTAAGAACGATACTACCCCCACTACCTCCCCCAACCCCTACCCCCACCCTCCTTTCCCCCAACCCCTACCCTACACCCCCCCCCCCCCCCGTGAAAGCAGCCTCCTCTTAGTTGCCTCCCCTAAGTTTAAAATAGTTTCAAACTAAATTATCTGCCCCTAATAGCCGTCACTAAGCTCGGCTCTACGAATGTAAACATTTAGCGTGAGTCACAGCTCACCAAACCATGTAGGGGTGGGGTGGTAGGGAGCGCGCTTACAGTTTGTTTTCTAGCGTCTCCCAGAAGAGAATTATATATAAAGATAATGTATAGAAAATAGAAATAATATACTTTAAGTAGTGTCCGCCGCCTCCTCCCCACTCCAGGAAATTTTAAATGCGCCACCCCGAAAGTTAAAAGTGCCCCCCCCCCCCCCGTAGAAAAATTTCTGAAAGAAACGCTGCCGTGGTCTCGTTTTCACTGCATGAGATGCACACCTGTTATTAATTCTATTTTAAGGCAGCTTACGGGATTTCCCGTTCAGATCGGTTCACTAAATTTTCTTCATTACCCGCTTTGCGGTTCCGGGATTTCCCGAAAAGTCTTAATCTACACCGGATGTCAATGTGGTGGGTTAGCAAGCGTCGGAATCAGGATATGGCGATTGGCGGAGCTAATCGATATAGTGTGTCGTACACATTTTCACGCGTCACCAACCCTTACCCCCCAACTCGCTCTGGCCAGATGCTCCCTTCCGCCCTTGCCAAATACCCCCCCCCCCACCCTTTCTATTCATCATCACACCCTTCTACCTCCCCAATTTAAAAAAAAAAAGATAAGGAAACGATTTAATTAGCCGGACTGTCATGTAAAAAATCAGTTCAAAAACACGCCTTCAAGAACAAAGAGGTTAAGGGTACTCGAGTGTCTTAATATAGAACGATAAAGAAGAGATCGATTGTCAGTCAGGGTATATTTAGAACTTAATCAATGAACATTACACCTTCTCTGGGGTTATTTGTGGCTGGGGAATTTTTTGTTGCTGTTGTGTTGGAGTGGGGTTAAATGTGTGGGTTGTTGGGGTGAATGTGTGGGTTAGTTGTGGGGATTTGTGATGGGTGAATGGCTGGGTTGTGTGGGTGGGTGTGGTCAGTTTCTGTGTTATGTGGGTGGGTGTGGTCAGTTTCTGTGTTGTGTGGGTGGGTGTGGTCAGTGTCTGTGTTGTGTGGGTGGGTGTGGTCAGTGTCTGTGTTGTGTGGGTGGGTGTGGTCAGTGTCTGTGTTGTGGGTGTGGTCAGTGTCTGTGTTGTGTGGGTGGGTGTGGTCAGTGTCTGTGTTGTGGGTGTGGTCAGTGTCTGTGTTGTGTGGGTGGGTGGGTGTGGTCAGTACCTGTATTGTGTGGGTGGGTGGGTGTGGTCAGTGTCTGTGTTGTGTGGGTGGGTGTGGTCAGTGTCTGTGTTGTGTGGGTGGGTAGGTGTGGTCAGAGTCTATGTTGTGTGGGTGTGGTCAGTGTCTGTGTTGTGTGGGTGGGTGTGTGGTCAGTGTCTGTGTTGTGTGGGTGGGTGTGGTCTGTGTTGTGTGGGTAGGTGTGGTCAGTGTCTGTGTTGTGTGGGTGGGTGTGGTCAGTGTCTGTGTTGTGTGGGTGGGTGGGTGTGGTCAGTGTCTGTATTGTGTGGGTGGGTGTGGTCAGTGTCTGTATTGTGTGGGTGGGTGGGTGTGGTCAGTGTCTGTATTGTGTGGGTGGGTGTGGTCAGTGTCTGTGTTGTGTGGGTGTGGTCAGTGTCTGTGTTATGTGGGTGGGTGTGGTCAGTGTCTGTGTTGTGTGGGTGGGTGTGGTCAGTGTCTATGTTGTGTGGGTGTGGTCAGTGTCTGTGTTGTGTGGGTGTGGTCAGTGTCTGTGTTATGTGGGTGGGTGTGGTCAGTGTCTGTGTTGTGTGGGTGGGTAGGTGTGGTCAGAGTCTATGTTGTGTGGGTGTGGTCAGAGTCTATGTTGTGTGTGTGGGTGTGGTCAGTGTCTGTGTTGTGTGGGTGTGGTCAGTGTCTGTGTTGTGTGGGTATGTGGTCAGTGTCTGTGTTGTGTGTGTGTGTGTGTGGTCAGTGTCTGTGTTGTGTGGGTGGGTAGGTGTGGTCAGAGTCTATGTTGTGTGGGTGTGGTCAGTGTCTGTGTTGTGTGGGTGGGTGTGGTCAGTGTCTGTGTTGTGTGGGTGTGGTCAGTGTCTGTGTTGTGTGTGTGGGTGTGGTCAGTGTCTGTGTTGTGTGTGTGGGTGTGGTCAGTGTCTGTATTGTGTGGGTGGGTGTGGTCAGTGTTTGTGTTGTGTGGGTGGGTGTGGTCAGTGTTTGTGTTGTGTGGGTGGGTGTGGTCAGTGTTTGTGTTGTGTGGGTGGGTAGGTGTGGTCAGAGTCTATGTTGTGTGGGATACAGTGGGATAATTTTTTGGGTTGTGTTGGTAGCTGAAGGTAAATCTCTGTGGGTGACTGTGTGTTCATGTCTGATTTGTGTTGTCGGTGTCTGGCTTGTGTGAATGACTGGATTGTGTGTATGACTGTGGATCAAGTCTGTGTGGATGATTGTGATGTGGGCCTACGAGAGAGATGGTTTTATAAAGTAATATTTACACAGTAGCTGGTTTGTGATGTGGTATTTTGTAGCACCGACATTACTAATAACAGCTGCTTATAAAATATTATTTTAAATACACCCCTCTCCACAACTCGAGGTGACACCCCCACCTTCCCCACAACCTATCAGGCGGCGTCGCCTGCCCACCATTTTCGCGCAGGTTCCCATAAGAGCCACTAATGACGTCACTAATCCCATATGACGTGGCGTCTAACAATGACCCCCTACTGGTTGTTATTCCAGCGTGGATTGTCTCCCTGTCCCCAAAGCTAAAGGTCAAGGACCTTTTCTCATGGGCTGCTCGTGGGTCTGGCCGCACGTTACGTCACCCCTACAAGTAAATAATTGATAGTTTTTAAAACAGTTTTAAAAGCTACAACTATTTTTACATTGAGTAGATACATCTCACCCGATTAGAGATCGAACATCAGTCGTAACACTAGCTACGTTTTACAATGGAGTATCAGATGCAACATAAATCAGTTTACTATTTGTTGACGTTTTAAACCCAATATAACCAAAACAGACTATAACATGAAGGGTAGTGTAAACAGGTCAACAAAAAGGAGTATCTAAAATCTACGCAGATATGTATATGTGAGAATTCTAACAGTATTTAAGTTCCTTGTTCATATACTCTTGCAAAAGTTCCCATAGGCAGCGTTTCGTTCAGACATTTTTTTCACAGGGGCGGCGCTTGAACGGACACTGGTAAAAGTATGTAAGTATATATTTTATTTATAAATATTTCGTTCGGCGAGGGGGGGGGGGGGGAGAAATGTCTGGAAGAAACTCTGCTCATAGGATGACCAAAACATTTATAAAAAAAATATTTTTTTCTAATAAAAGCACACTATGAACTACTCCTTGAATTTAAAGTTTGCCGATTTCTTGATACGTCTAGACGTTTGCGTTTGTCATCAGTTTCTCATCGTATGCAGATTTTTCCGTTCCGTGAAAGAATTTTTCCTAATTAATGAAAATCCCCGTTAATAAAAGTTTGTTTTTATAAATCTGCATGGGTTCAGATCAATATCTTCAATTTTTTTGTAGCTAACATCAAACACCGTTTAACTTTGCTAACACCAGACACCATTTAACTTTGCTAACACCAGACACCATTTAACTTTACTAACACCAGACTCCATTTAACTTTGCTAACACCAGACACCATTTAACTTTACTGACACCAGACACCATTTAACTTTGCTAACACCAGATACCATTTAACTTTGCTAACAACAGACACCATTTTAATTGTTCTCACTTCAGAAGACATCAATAACTAGTTTTTAAATATTTTTTATTACGCGTATCACCTAGGTATTTAATAAAAGAAATGTTTCAAGATTGTATTACACTTTAAGAAATGCAAATACATTGACACATGATAGTTCTTAACAGTGTTTCAAATTTTTTCAAAAGCAGCTTATCTGTTCGGAAATGTCACCTATAACCTATATTTACCAAGTACTGGAAAATAAAAGAAGTAACTTAAAATTGAAGAAAGCTAAATTTAGTTTCGTTTAAAATGAGAAAGAACGTAGGCCTATATGAAAAGAAAAAGAGCAGTTCTAAATGCAACAAGTTTATAAAGTTGATGAGGTTTGTAGCTTTCTGCCAACATATCAGGAAGACGAATCCCTAATTAGAGTCTGAATAACAAAACACAAAAAATGGTGCAGGCTGAAGAATTCCACGGTATTTAGCAGGGGAGGGAATCAGGCTAAACCACGGCTGACCTCGCTAGAAGACTAATTGACAGGTCAGTGCTCAGGAGGGCAGGGTGGTCCACATGGACGTAGTCATAGTTGCTTGCTCTTTATGACCTATATATAGGAACATAGTCATAGTTGCTTGGTCTTTATAACCTATATATAGAAAAGTAGTCATAGTAGCTTGGTCTTTATGACCTATATATAGGAACGTAGTCATAGTTACTAGGTCATTACGACCTTTATAGGCACATAGTCATAGTTACTTGGTCATTATGACGAGTATATAGAAATAGATAATAGATACTAGGTAGTTATGACCAATACATAGTGAGCAACAGCTAAGATTTTCAGAACGTTGTAATAGTTAGTAGACTAACATGGTTTAAAGTTAATCCGTCCTTGAAACAAACATGTGTATCACATAGGTCCCATAAAACTAGAGATGTAGTCTTCTTCTTTTACCTTCTTCGTTTTTAATTGTAGTTGGAAGTGTTATCTTGATACACAATTTTGTTTAACGAGTCAACCAGCTATGCCCCATATAGATCGTTGATTCCGATTCCAACATGATTTTGGAGTTTTCACTCCAAGATAGGTTCCTCTTCCAAACTATCGAGCCTCATCTGCCCCGGGATTCGAACACTGGACTTTTTAGCAGCCACGAGGTTTACCGACCTGACCACGCCTACTACCATAAATTGTACAAAGGTCGCTCTCTGACCCCTGGGTCAACAAGTTATCAAGCCTCTCTTTGAAGAAGAGCTAAAACATTTTACATGAGCGTTTTAAAAACTTTTCCAAAAACTCTCTACAAGAAAAAACTTTTGATCATCAGCGAGTATCACCAAATCAGGCCGGGGTCCCAACTTCCGTTCTTCTATTTCTAAAATTTTGTCGTGAACAAATGATCTAAGTGTGGCTGATTCTTTCAATAAATACGATGTCAAAATGTGTCTACGCTAATTACAAGTTTTCTGAAGAAAATGATTGTTTTCATACTTCAATATTTATTTTGATAAAGACTTATAGTCCAACATTTAAAAAACTGTTTGAATATATATTACATTTTTTTTATACTTCCTTATATATAAATAGGAGAACGCGAGTCAAGCTATGGAAAAAAAAATACAAAACTAGAAACTCCCCGAACTAACGACCCATTAGGAAAGAAGGCGAGTCCATTTGTCTGACCTCGACCTTTGAAGGGGTTGCGTGGCTAAGCACCATGCCTAGTTGAGTGGGGACCAGGAAGGACTCGATAATTAAAGAAAAAATAATTGTTTGATCTAGTTTGGGGAAAATAAAATAGACTCTGGGGATCTGACATCCTGAATGAATCTAAGATTGTTCTAAGGAAATAATCCTCGGCTTTCCTCCGCTGGTTGTATGATACGTGTGGTAAGCTTGCCAGAAATTGGGTTCTAGATTTAGCCAGATCTTGGTGGGGGGGGGGTGGACATTGTTTCATGTCTGGTGATCTTAGACGTAAGGTCACGTTGGTTTGTGGATGTGTTTCCTTCATTAGTCACGTAAGGTCACGTGGGTTTGTTGATGCCTGTTTCCTTCATTAGTCACGTAATTTGAGCTTGTTTTACTCCATATTCACACAGGAGAGGTGAACAGACAAAATATAAGACAATACTTTTTCGCTGACGTATCATTTCATGATGTTCCCCCAAAACATTCATTAAAAAGGTATAACGTCCATCTTAATAGCAAGAACTAATACACCAAAATGTGTGAATATATCAAATAATTTATCGCTAACTCTATTGGTTTATTCCTCAAGATAAGTTTTCGTAACATTTCAGAAACCACCAATAGATAGAAAGTAACAAACCTGTAGTAGTCTAGCCGCGGCCATGACAAAAAGTATCTTAAATCTTCTACAAGAAGCGCCACTACCAGTATTCTTGAGAGTGTCCAGATAATTTTATTGACATGGGAAAACACGAGTTTAAAAAAATAATTCAATTTCATCTGCTGAGTAGTTTTATTTTACACTTTTAAAACATATGCTGACAACTTAAATAAATCAGAAATTAAAATAGTTTTTAAAAATTATGAAAAATTCGCAGATGCAGATACTTTAAAACAGATTTTTACTTTACATCTGCATTTCTGTTGACGCGTTACTCTGAAGTATAACAATAAAAAGAGAAAATTTAATAAAAAGATGAAAATAAACAATTTTTAGACCCACAATTTGAAAAAAGCTACACAGCAAACGATGTTTACCATATTTTAACGCCCCTTCAAGAATCCTAACATTTTGTTGTTAATTTACACCACGATATCTGATCTTCATTTCTACTAATTTGAACTTAGAACTCAAGACAGTCATCAGATATATATGAAGTAGGCCTGAGGCATTACTGGCTGAGCAGGGGCGGAAATACAGTGCCGCCAGACCCCGCAATGCGGGGGGGGGGGAGGGGCACGCCATTTAGGGACCCATAGCCGACCATAATAAAATTTTTATAGTTAAAAAATAATTTTCTTGCATTTTTGACTTGACGGTAAAAGCTTTAGTAAATAACAAACAGATCTACTACAGTAGTGATGTTATACAGTAGCTAACACATGCTGTTGCGTAAAAAAATATATACCTGAGCTGTAGTGTGAAAGAAAGGCAAACGTTCAAAACACTTCCATGACTTATTTCCCTTTTTTAAATAGTTAAATAGGGGTGCTCATAAGCTCCTTTTAATATATGTGTACTAAAATGACAGATCATAAAAAGGAAATATATTTAAAACAAGTTATAAAAATACAAAAAACATTAAAAATAAACATAACAAGAGAAACCATTACACCTACAAAACTTTCAAGTTTTATATAATTTTGACCGGCTAAATAGTCGAAGGCAGGCAATATTACAGCAAACTAGATCTAGTCCTAAACCTCAGAAACAAAATACGAAGCAGACTAATGCAGTCACACACATAATATGTTGTAATTTGTTTAAATTGTTAAAAAAAGACACTTATTTTTCAAAAAACGACCAGGCCAGAAATGAGCATCCAATAATTGTATTCTGTGTTTATATATATATATATATATATATATATATATATGGGAGGGGGGGGGGGCAGAATTTTTTTTTTGCGGGGTGGCCCTTTTTTTCTAGTTCCGCCACTGTGGCTGAGACATTACTGGCTGATACATGAGAAATAACTGGAACTGCTGACGCTGTGTGGGTGTAATGTCACTTAATGACACCACACCAAACCTCTCAGTGAGTAAACTTTGAGGTGACATTACGTGACATTATGTGACATTTAGAAAAGAAAATCTATTTTTAGTTTTTCCTATAGCTCGTGTTGTTTCTCCCTGTAGTTTCCCAACAAAGATTGTAAAACTGGTCGTGTTAAATTTATCTCTGGTGTAGAGTTCCCTCCCTTTTTTAGGTTGTTAAAACATAAAAGCTGGTTTGAAATGAATTGTTTATTTATAATTTCATGAACCACGGCGCTAACTAGCTAACTGCTTGTACTAGTGTTGTATATGCAAACTAGATGCAAGCCTATTTTAATTAAGAACATCACTAGCCAAATATGTTGTTTGAAATTAAATAGCTGTTTTGCCACTAGAGTAAATATCCTGGTTATAAATACTTTTCCCCGTATAATGTTTATATAAAGAGAAAAAGAACTTTTCTGAAAAAAAATAAAGTAATTTTGTATTCAATAAATTGGATAAAGATAGGTATCTCCTTTGCCTGACCTAATAGCACCGAATGACCATCCTAATATCTGAAACGGTACAGAGCTCAAACGCAAAGAGTAATTACCGCGGCAAGTGTATAATGCAAACATGAATTCATGACATTTTATACCACAGCAATAAACAAAGTATTCATGGAACTAAAGTCAATTTATTTAAAATTTAAAAAAAAAGAAAGTGTTCTTCTTAATGTTTCTTTTTCATTATACAAACCTAAAACGTGGGGTTTATGTTAATGGTTTTTGTTTTATCAAATGGGGGAGTACTATGTGTGTGGGCGTGTCTGCGTGTGTGTGTGTGTGTATGTGTGTGTGTATGTGTGTGTGAGTGTGGAAGGGGTGGGGGGTTAAGTCGGAGCCAAATAAATAAGATGCTACGACAACCTAAAAGCACATATCACTAAATAAATCAAGCACGTTTACATGAGTAACCTGCCGCCCTAACTTTATACCACAAGTTATTATTTCACAAGGCTGCACATTTCAAGAGGGTCATTAAATCTCTACTGGCTAAAGGATTTATGATCTCAACTCGCATGTAACCGAGCAAGAAAGGTACTGTGCCTGCAAGCGTGTTCTAACGCAACATTCCACCCCCTACACTTGGTCAACTGATGTGGTTTTAGTGAACTGCTTTCACTGGGTTAACCGAGCCTATGAAGGCAACATTAATGAAATAAAATGTTTTTTTAACGTAAGACGTTGTAAAATTTGATGAAGGACACGGTAGTTGAGCACCTAAAGAACCCTGACGGGAAGACTGGGGGAGAATTAATATTTCATGCTCTGCTATCTGGGGTTTTGTATGTTTGTGGCTGTGTGGGGGGCTGGCCGTCAAGTCAATGGCCGTCAAGTTGATCGCCGTCAAGTTGATGGCCGTCAAGTAGATGGCCGTCAAGTTGATGGCCGTCAAGTTGGTTAGAGTCAAATTATTGGTTGTTAAGTTTTAAGTTTCTAGTAAGATGGCCGTCAAGTCTTTGGCCGTCAAGGAGATGGCTGTCAAGTTGTTGGCCAAAGTAGTTTTCGTGAAATCGTACATCCATTTCGACGATTCATTACCTTGGTGGTAGAATATTCGACCGTCGAGGCAATAGCCAGTGACTGTCAGAGATGGCCGAGTAAAAAAATCAGAAAGCTGACCTGAAGAGACGGCCAACTAAAAAATAGGTAGTTGACCTCATAAGATGGCCGTCAAGATTTGTATCCTAACGATCAGCTGATGTCCGGACTGTCTTAGTGTCGCATGCGCTTCAGTCAGTGCACTTATGGCATCCAAATTGTGGTGGTCATAGTTGCACTTGAAACATTGCATAGTGGTCATTGTTGTACTAAGGACACCGCATTTTCGATTGCCGGCTAGAGACAGTGCTGACCACAGCTAGAGACAGTGCTGACCACAGCTAGAGACAGTGCTGACCACAGCTAGACACAGTGCTGACCACAGCTAGACACAGTGCTGACCACAGCTAGAGACATCGCTGACCACAGCTAGAGACAGTGCTGACCACAGCTAAAGACATCGCTGACCAAAGCTAGAGACATCGCTGACCACAGCTAGAGACAGTGCTGACCACAGCTAGAGACATCGCTGACCAAAGCTAGAGACAGTGCTGACCACAGCTAGACACAGTGCTGACCACAGCTAGAGACATCGCTGACCACAGCTAGAGACAGTGCTGACCACAGCTAAAGACATCGCTGACCAAAGCTAGAGACATCGCTGACCACAGCTAGAGACAGTGCTGACCACAGCTAGAGACATCGCTGACCAAAGCTAGAGACAGTGCTGACCACAGCTAGACACAGTGCTGATCACAGCTAGAGACAGTGCTGACCACAGCTAGAGACATCGCTGACCACAGCTAGAGACAGTGCTGACCACAGCTAAAGACATCGCTGACCAAAGCTAGAGACATCGCTGACCACAGCTAGAGACAGTGTTGACCACAGCTAGACACAGTGCTGACTACAACTAGACACAGTGCTGACCACAGCTAGACATAGTGATGACCACAGCTAGAGACATCGCTGACCACAGCTAGAGACAGTGCTGACCACTGAGAGACAGTGCCAACCATAGGTTTCAATAAAAAAAATATTGCGATGAAAAATAAAATGGCCAAATAATATGTACTTAACCTGACTAGCAAACCTCCAGACCTTTGAAGCCACGGTTAACTTTAAACCCCCGCTGTTTGATGCACCAATTATTTCTAATTAACAGATTCTTTGTGACAGCTAATGTTTTTATACAAATTAATATCCCCTTACGACCCCCCCCCCGAAATAAAAAAAAAACATGAACTGTATCGTTCAATTTCTCTTCAATAATCCACACATTTTATCCCAGCGATTGATCAAAATTACACCCAAAATCTATCTCTCTCCCCATTCGCAGCCCATCTTTCAAATCATATCCGTCCAATGCGAGCAAATTATTTCTAATCTTAAGCTCCGTTCCCGATTTTAAAGTAACCCCCCCCCCCCCAACCCATGCAAATCTTCTTTAAATATTTATTAACGTTAAAAGCTTTTTTTTCTATGCCTCTGGAAATAACATTATTGAATCACAATTAATCCTTTTTTTAAAAATGTTTATTCCTCTTTCTTTCCAGCTCATTGTGCGGACTTCATTTTTCTACATTTCAAAACACAAACTACTTCGCGGCTCATCCTTTGTAAACACCACAAGCGGAGAGAACTCGTGTAAGTCTGTTTGTGTGCTTTACGCTTTGAAAATGTTCAATCGAGGCTTAGACAACAATACACGAGCAACAACAGAATATAAAGACAGCTTTATAATGTTGCTGAGGGTTTTTTAAAATTTCGGATTCATTCGAGTGTTAGCGGTTCGCTGTTCAGATAAAGATTTCATTAAGTTGTCTTCTATTTCTAGGTGACCGGCTTGCCATATAAGAATTAAAATATTGGATCTACTAAAATTTGATGTGGCTGCAGTGTTTCTTCCGGGCATCTCTTAGGGGAGACCCCCCCCCTCGGAACGAAATGGAATTTATATAGAAAATATATACTTTCAACAGTGTCCGCCCCCAATCCACCGGAAATTTTAGTCCGCCCCCCACCTCCCCCGAAAATTTCAAGTGCCCCCCCCCGGAGAAAAAAGTCTGGAAGAAACACTTTGTGGCTGATTTTTTTTTTAAAATCGCTCTTCCCCCCCAGAAAACCCCCCACTTGTAATGTAGATGATGATGTAATCTTGACTGTAAACGGTTTATAAAAGCAGTTTTAAGTGTCGTTACTACTTTAAAAAAATATTTTAAATTTGTAGCGTATGAAAACGACGTCATGAAGGTCTATAATTGAAGCTACTTTTATTGGCCTATTTCTTTACTCCTCACCAGAGGCGTGGCGAAGGGGGGGGGCACATCTCCCAGGGCGCCGCCCCTAGGGGTGCCAAAATAAGCTCATTTTAGCTGCTATTTTGAATTCTAGATATAAAAAATATATTCGGGGGGGGGGCGCCAAATTGAAAGTTTGTCCCCGGGCGCCCGGAGGGGTCGCTACGCCACTGCTCCCCACCATCCCATAGCTGTATAATATTGTAATACAAGTTCTCCTCCTTCGTCACTAAAGTAAGTCACGCTTAATCCTAACCCAGCTTCAAGCCACACGCTGTATTTTTTTAAACCAGTTATTTTTTTACAATCTCAGTTCAATGAGCTAGATCAAGATGAAGGTGGATCATTAATTGGAATTTACACCAAATAATTTATACATGAGTAACAAAATACCTAACTTGGACGTCAAACTTAAAAAAAAAAAAATCCTCGTAACATTTCATGACAAAAGCCCGCCCCCCCCCCCCCCCCAATTATCACCCTGGGAGTGTGACTTCATTTATGGTCGGTCCCATGCACTTGAGATACGAGTAAGGACAATTGTTTTTTGTAGACTTGTGCTTAAGACATCTTTTAATTGGCGAGGGTGGTACTGTCTCTAGTGTTTAGTAAAGGAATGTCACTCTTTTTATTTTTATATTTTTGCTATGTGTGGTTGAACGTTTTCAATAAGTTTTTGTTTTAATTTAAGTGATAACAAGCATTGATCTGATCTTGCATAAAATCGGATGCAACATGGCGACTACAGTGGGTCTGTCTACTATGGCGCTGTCTACTTTAGCCCAATATCTTGGAATTGGCAAGACGTGAACAAAATTATACAAAGTTTACAGATGTCTAAGTTGGGAACAAAATAACCCAGTACTGATCAACCAAAGTGCCAAATAACCCAGTATTTAACAATGACCAACCCAAGCACCGAATGACAAAGCTGAACACCAAATGACCAAGTTGAGTACCAAATGACCAAGTTGAACACCAAATGACCAAGTTGAGTACCAAATGACCAAGTTGAACACCAAATGACCAAGTTGAGTACCAAATGACCAAGTTGAGTACCAAATGACCACGTTGAGCACCAAATGACTAAGTTGAGCTCGAAATGACCAAGTTGAGTACCAAATGAACAATTTGAGCACCAAATGACCAAGTTGAGCACCAAATGACCAAGTTGAGTACCAAATGACCAAGTTGAGTACCAAATGACCAAGTTGAGCACCAAATGACCCACTGTTCAGCTCACACGCCCACTACCCAGAATGCCCACGTCCTAACCTTTGAACCTGGGCCCAAATTAGGCGCGGACTTTGTAAGAAGAGACCCGAGTTCCTGTGTGATCTTACCCCGTGCCCCGACACCGAGGGAGAAGGTCGATAAGGCCTGACCCTCGCCCAGAGCAGTAGACGCCAGCTTCGACTACTGCATTTGTCCCGTCATTATTTTCTTGTATTACACCCTCAGATGACTCGCGGGGAGTGGGTCAACTAAAGTGGGATCCAGGGAAGTTTTTTATGTAAAGTAGGTCAAATAAAGTGGGATCCATGGAAGTTTTATTTGTAAAGTGGGTCAACTAAAGTGGGATTCGGCATAGTTTTGTATGTAAAGTGGGTCTTATACAGTGGGTGCAACGGTAGTTTTGTGTATAAAGTGGTTTGAACATTGTGCCTTAATTCATAAAGTTAAGACACAAAGTGGGTAACCGTGCGAGTCTGAAAATGTATTGGGTAACCTTTGTGGTCTAAGAATTAACTTAATCCAGTATTTAAATATTGTTTAAATTAGGTATATGTTCCTATATTACAACAATAAAATAATAATTTGAGACATGAAAACACCTTATAAGACAGCTTGATCCAGATTTATCGGGAAAACAATTCACTATTAAGTACTCTTGGAATTCAGTTGGGTACAAAAGATCCATCAACTACTACATGACAAAAACACATCCACCAACCACACTGATCCACTAGACATCCACCAACCACACTGATCCACCAGAGATCCACCTACCACAATGATCCACCAGACATCCACCTATTACAATGATCCACCAGACATCCACCAACCACACTGATCCACTAGACATCCACCAACCACAATGATCCACCAGGCATCCACCTACCTCTCAATGCTGATTAACATAAGGTTGAGTACAGTAGCGTTGGCTGACAGATTCTCCACAAAGCCCGACATCTTGCACAGGAACAGGGACAGTGTCCAGTGGCTGATGAAATGGTTGAAGATGGCGTGGGGGACACAGATCTGAAACAATGAAGTGGTTGAAGATGGCGTGGGGGACACAGATCTGAAACAAATTGTTGAAGATGGCGTGGGGGACACAGATCTGAAACAAATGGTTGAAGATGGCGTGGGGGACACAGATCTGAAACAAATGGTTGAAGATGGCGTGGGGGACACAGATCTGAAACAAATGGTTGAAGATGGCGTGGGGGACACAGATCTGAAACAAATGGTTGAAGATGGCGTGGGGGACACAGATCTGTTGAAGATGGTGTGGGGGACACAGATCTGTTGAAGATGGTGTGGGGGACACAGATCTGTTAAAGATGGTGTGGGGGACACAGATCTGTTGAAGATGGTGTGGGGGACACAGATCTGTTGAAGATGGTGTGGGGGACACAGATCTGTTGAAGATGGTGTGGGGGACAGATTTGTAACAAATGGTTGAAGATGGCGTGGGGGACAGATTTGTAACAAATGGTTGAAGATGGCGTGGGGGACACAGATCTGAAACAAATGGTTGAAGATGGCGTGGGGGACACAGATCTGAAACAAATTGTTGAAGATGGCGTGGGGGACACAGATCTGAAACAAATGGTTGAAGATGGCGTGGGGGACACAGATCTGAAACCAAAACATTTATCCTGTTTCCATTGCTTGATAAATTAACACGCTCCAACTTTATCCCAAGTCTCCGTCTATCAGCAATGATTTAAACCAAATCATCTAAATAACAGTCTCGCATGAATATCAGACAACGCTAATTAATGTTCATTACCAACTAAAACATTAAAAAATTCTATCTTTTCATGGCAATCTGTACTAGCATCAATGTATTAGTTAACTGCCTCTAAATCTATACTTAGCAGCCAAAAGATTCTAGCATCTACCTAAAAGTTAACAAACGTTAACAACACATGTCAGTGTGTAGCTGCTAACAACATCTGAAGCTTGTAAATGTGGACGTTATGTTGATATCTGTCAATGCTGCCACGCTTCAAGAGAAATCCAATTTGAATGGAAATAAAACCATCTAACAAATTACAACACCAACAAACAAACTTAAATCGCAGCAATTAAATTCCAAATTATGCTAAAAGTCTTTACATTGAAATGGAAACATTTTTCGATATTTTCTGTGCAAAGAACAAAAAAAATACTTTCATTACATTTTTGTCTTCAAATTGTCTCCCCTCTGTTTTCTATTTAATTACATTTGTTTTATTAACACCACAAAAAAAAATTCGGTTATTATTTAAATCCGTGCAATTAAAACATCCCCCATTATTTGGACACAATTTTCGCATTAACACACTAAAAATCTTTAAGCTAAATTGCAGATTTCAGATTTCGTCAATTTTTTTACACCTTACTTCTTTCAGTCAGATTTGTGAGGTCCCATGATGAAAAAATCTGAACACAAACCTGTCTTGATGTGCTGTAATTAGTTCATGAAAAGACCACGGGGTTTCAAATTGTGCGCCCACAAAAGGATGAAACAAAAACCGCAGTAGCGTCCTTTAATTTTTCCGTAAAACAAAGTTTGAGTTTTTTACTCACCATAACGAACACAACATCCGCCCAGGCCATGCTGACCAGGCAAGGGAACGTGACGCAATTTCCGGCCCTCCCCCAACACAAGACGGCGATGACGAGACTGTTGCCGGCAATACCTGGAAGGGAGAAATTTGTTGATTACATCGATACTAGACACGTTGATATATGACAAGTATCTTAGTGAATTTACTCTGGTTTGATATATGACATAAATCTTAGTAAAACAAATACATTTCTGTCTGAGTAATGCCACTTTACACCACTGATATATATATATATATATATATATATATATATATTTATATATATATATATATATATATATATATATATATATATATATATATATATACTAGCGTACCCGACCCCCGCGCGTTGCCGCGGGGATAGAAGAAAGTTTGACGAAATATATTAGGATTTCACCAACGCGTTATCAATTATAATTATATGTTCTTAGACGCGTGACCTTCTTTTCTAAAAATGAGTTATTTAAATGTAAACAATGCCTGTTCTTGGATCATAAATATCAGGACACGGGTTTACCTACACTACGGCATGAAAACCTTGAGTGTACATTAATCACTCACCGAAATAATTTGGTAACACACTTCGGTGACCGCCTCTGTGTCAGAGCGTAAAGAGGCGTTCTCAGGGCCCCCACCCCCCTCCCCCCGATTACACTACCGCATAGGCGCGGCGTACGACCCCTGGCTCCTTAAAAGTAATAGGCGCCATCGTGCCAAATAGCATCCTGTTAATAATGATGCAGATTTCATCATTCGCTAAAGTGCCACAAATGAACAGGCTTTTTTTCTTTAACACGTAAAAAAGTATTTGACGTGTTTTAAACATCAGTGTGACTGATGCAATATGCTAGCGTTACTAATGGTCTATTATTAGATGCTCGATCTCAATTTCTGACTGGATTGTCTAATAGTAGATGTTTATTGCATCATTCGCAAAGTGACGAAACTCTACAGTAGGCTCTCAAAAAGTTATTTTTTCATCTTTCGCAAGGTGACGAAACCGGACAGAAGGATTTCCTTCGCGTTACAAAGTTATTTTTAGAAGCCTGTTGTAGTTTTACCGCTGAATATAGTAGTACACCTTACTCGCTATGCAGGACGCTCGATTAACGGATGCCAAGTGCCAACATAGTCGCTCTAAAACTCTGGGCGCCAAACCGTTGTTGACGAAAATTGTACCCTCCATGGCGCCGCCCATAAGAAATTTTAGGTGTTTTTTTCACAGAAATATTCTCGAGAGTATTCTCATCTACTTTCCAAAGTTTTATGGCACTCATATTAACCGCATTCGAGTTTTATTTTTATAAACCGTATATGGTGAAAAATCGCAACCTCCCGTGGCGCCGCCCTTGCGAAATTAAAAAGGATTTTTTTTACAGAACCCTTCCCTGAAATGCTCTAATAAACTAACCAAAGTTTGACGGTGATTGGATGAACAGTGTGAATCTGCAATCGACTCTTATTTTTTATATACCGTTTATAGAGAGAAAGCAAATCGCGCCCTACCGGAGCGCCACCCCTGCGAATTTGAAAATGTATTTTAAGCAGAAACCTCCCCAGGAACATTCTCAACATATTCCCAAAGTTTGATGGCGATCGTGTGAACGATGTCACTGCAATTCACTTTTATTATTTTTATATACCATATATAGCGAAAAATCGCACCCTCCCGTGGCGCCGCCCTTGCGATATTAAAAATGATTTTTTACAGAACCCTTCCCTGAATTGCTCTAATCAACTCCCCAAAGCTTGACGGTGATTGGATGAACAGTGTGAATCTGCAATCGACTCTTATTTTTTATATACCGTTTATAGAGAGAAAACAAATCGCGCCCTACCGGAGCGCCACCGCTGCGAATTTGAAAATGTATTTTAAGCAGAAACCTCCCCAGGAACATTCTCAACATATTCCCAAAGTTTGATGGCGATCGTGTGAACGATGTCACTGTAATTCACTTTTATTATTTTTATATACCGTATATAGAGAAAAATCGGACCCTCCCGTGGCGCCGCCCTTCGATATTAAAAATTATTATTTTACAGAACCCTTCCCTAGAGTGGTATAATGAACTCCCCAAAGTCTCATGGCTATCGGATGAACAGTGTGAAATCAAAATAGATTTTTATTTTTATATACCGTTTATAGAGAAAAACAAATCGCGCCCTGCCGGGGCGCCACCCCTGCGAATTTGAAAATTTTTTTTCGCAGAAACCTCCCCAGGAATATTCTCAACAACTTCCCAAAGTTTCACGGCGATGTGATAAGAGGTGTGGTAATGCATAAAAGACACACAGACAGACAGACAGACAGACACACACATACATTGCTTTTTATATATATAGATGACAAATGATCTCATACAAAATATCTCAGACAAAATATCTCACGGACAAATGATCTCAGGACAAATTATTTTAAGGACTGATAATCTCAGGACAAATGATCTCAAGGACAAAAGATATTAGGACAATATATATATATATATATATATATATATATATATATATATATATATATATATATATATATATATATATATATATATATATATAAGTATCTCCAATCAAGAAAAAAAACAGCCTAACTTAAAAGTGCTGCACTTTCATGAGAAGACTTAATTGCAGCCCACAAGTTATTAAGCAAGGATTAGGTTGAAAGCTGTGCTTAGCCACCAGGTTGGCTAGCGACCTCCCATTAGATCCATTTGGTTAACAACAAGAAAGAACCAACTATTGATCGATCAGTGGTTAACATCATGTATTAGGGTGTCAGGTGTGATCGGAAGTTCAGTTCATGTTGGCGCAAAAAAAAAACGGCAGCAAGGTCAAGATAGATTGAATCATTGAAAGAGAAATTGTTTATATAGACATCGTTTTTTGTAAAGCGTAGACGAGGATGGGGTATGTTTAGCAGAGAACAGAAAAATCACGAAGGTTTAAAACCGTCTAAAAGCTTCCTATGGTGGAAGATGTTATACAGACACCTATAATGAAATGTGTCATACAGACAACTATGAATGTGGATTTTTTAACAAAACACCTGTGACGGGAGATGCTGATGTACCTGTTGCAGACCACCTTGTAACTCACCTGTCAAAAAGATGATGCTGTAGACGACCACCATAGGGATGAAGTGCGGCTCACGTGTCCACGGTTTCTGCAGCTGCTCCACCCCATCCGCCATGTAGTAGCCATCCACGGTGGAGGTGGGGTAGTGGACAGGGGTGAAGGCCACGATGGCGTCACTACCGGCCTCGCTGTGAAATGTGTAGACCGGACCCATCCGGCCGGTGTCGTTCCTTAAAATATCCATCCTGGCGAGAATTTAACGGTCCCTACACACACGGTACCGGGGGGTGCGGAAGTCAACGTGAGTTGTTCTGAGACTGTTGTGGCTGTGGTGGAGACGGTGTCCGTTGTTTTCCGCGTCTTTCTGGAAGTTTTGGGTGCTGGAGTTTACAGACGGGCGGCATTTCCGTCCACAAGACGACGGTGGGTTGGTGCAGGCAATTCTGGAAGTAGAAAAAAAGTATTAGAATTTATCGTGTATGTGCTGATGTGTGCTGTTATTTTTGGCTTTGGTATTGTTCGGGTTAGTATCACTGTTTTGGTTTAGTGTGGTGTTATTCGGTTGTTGTATCATTTTTTTGTTTTCTAATGGTTTTATTCGGTTGTGGTATCATAATGTTGTTTTGTTGTGGTGTTATTTGGCTGTGGTATCATAATGTTGTTTTGTTGTTTTGTTGTATGGCTGTGGTATTATTGTATTGTTTTGGAGTGATGGAGTTTGTGCTGTTGTGGTGTTATGATGAAAAGATGGTGTAGCTTGGTGTTGTGTGGGATATGGTACTGTCGACGTGTATTTATGTGGTGGCGTGGTACGATGGTGTAGCGGTGTTACGTGGTGTTACGGTGTTGTGATCTATCTTGTACAGAAACAGGAATCTCTGTGACGTTCAATCGAAACACGCCTCTATAATAAGATCTTTTTTTAACACACCCAAAAGCATGCCTTTGATATTTTCATCATCTTCTTTTCCCGTTTGTGCCAAAGATAATAGGACAAATGAATTAGAGTTCATCTGTTTCAGTGAAGGAATATAAATGAGGTCAGCACTATGTCCAGCTGATTAATTTTTCCTAATGTGACTTAGGTATCCATTAGAGCTGGGTGGACTAAAGGCCGTTTTACTGACTTGAACCCGGATTCGAACTCGAGAATTTCGGGTTAGCAGTCTAGCGCCAAACCGCTAGGCTAAGTTGTTGATGTTTAGCCTACTTGTTTCGAATAGTAAACATATTATAGACACAATTTTTGGTGTTACACACATTACCTCCCAGCAATTTTAAGTCTCAATTTTGTGAACATAAGAACGCGTATATTGCTTTAACTGTTTTGCTAAAGATTTTCTACTTTACCATTAACCATCAACTGTTTACCCACCGCCTCCCACCCCCACCCCCCAGAATCCGAGTAACGTCACAACCCCTCCTATTGATTAGAGGGCGTGAAGGCGATAGGTCGGCCATGATGGGTGACTTCCTATACTTGTTCAGCTAGGGCCTAGGGTAAAAAAAAAACTTTTCCGACACCAGTAAAAAAAAAACAACTTTGTCCCTACTTGAAGGTTGCGGTCAAGGACAAAGTCGGTCAGTTTTCTTTGATCTTCAGCCCAGTGTAGAGTTTTAATAGCTGTTTGTGACAAAATTAGTTCAACTGTTAGAATTTCTTCTCTCTTACTCATTTTTAGTGTTCGTTTTCTGCTTCATGCAATGTCTAAGTGGCTTGGATTTGGCCAAAACCAGTAACGCAGTTCAGAACATGTTAGAAGCAAGTTTACGTTAGAGCGGATTAATAAAACTATTCCTAAACAACCGAAACCTTACATTTCTCAAGAATTACGTCACACGCGTATTGGCGATTCTTATCCATTCATGTACCTCCCGAATCGAACCTTCAACCTTAAAAATAATATTACATTAATAAAATCACAGGTGGATAGTTGAGGTAAGTATGAATTAATCTCAACAAACTCAAGAAGTACCAGTGGAAAAATACTAGATTCTTTAAGAACTTTTTCTTGTCAAGTTGAAATATTTATGTACTGAGTTGAATCTAGGCCAATTGACCGAATGGAATGATTAGCAATTTATTTGCTAATTATGGGCGGGTATAGAATCAAATGGGAAGATTAAGTAAATTTGATCGATCCTATTCCAAGTGAAGAAAATAGTTCTAGTGACTGGTGTGGGGCTAGAGTTTCTTGTCAACAATAGACAAAATCCCAGGGGTTAGATAAAGATGAGGGGGTGATGTGGTGTGGGACGTGGATGTGTGAGTGTATGTGAGAGAAACGCACATGTGCTTGTGAGTGCATGCGTTTTTGTCTGTGTGTTTGTTTCTGCGTGTTTATGTTAGGGTATGTGTGTGTGTGTTACTATGTTTCTGTGTGTTAGTGTTGGTGTGTGTTTATGTTACTGTGTGTTAGTGTTACTGTATGTTTGTGTTACTGTGTGTTTGTGTTACTGTGTGTTAGTGTTACTGTGTGTTAGTGTTACTGTGTGTTAGTGTTGTTGTGTGTCTGTGTGTTAGTGTTGCTGTGTGTCTGTGTGTTAGTGTTACTGTGTGTCTGTGTGTTAGTGTTACTGTGTGTTAGTGTTGTTGTGTGTCTGTGTGTTAGTGTTGCTGTGTGTCTGTGCGTTAGTGTTACTGTGTGTCTATTTGTTAGTGTTACTGTGTGTTAGTGTTACTGTGTGTTAGTGTTACTGTGTGTTAGTGTTACTGTGTGTTAGTGTTACTGTGTGTTAGTGTTACTGTGTGTTAGTGTTACTGTGTGTTAGTGTTACTGTGTGTTAGTGTTACTGTGTGTTAGTGTTACTGTGTGTTAGTGTTACTGTATGTTTGTGTTACTGTGTGTTAGTGTTACTGTGTGTTAGTGTTGCTGTGTGTCTGTGTGTTAGTGTTGCTGTGTGTCTGTGTGTTAGTGTTACTGTGTGTCTGTGTGTTAGTGTTACTGTGTGTCTGTGTGTTAGTGTTACTGTGTGTCTGTGTGTTAGTGTTACTGTGTGTCTGTGTGTTAGTGTTACTGTGTGTTAGTGTTACTGTGTGTCTGTGTGTTAGTGTTACTGTGTGTCTGTGTGTTAGTGTTACTGTGTGTTAGTGTTGCTGTGTGTCTGTTTGTTAGTGTTACTGTGTGTCTGTGTGTTAGTGTTACTGTATGTCTGTGTGTTAGTGTTACTGTGTGTCTGTGTGTTAGTGTTACTGTGTGTTAGTGTTGCTGTGTGTCTGTGTGTTAGTGTTGCTGTGTGTCTGTTTGTTAGTGTTACTGTGTGTATGTGTGTTTGTGTTACTGTGTGTTAGTGTTACTGTGTGTTAGTGTTACTGTGTGTTAGTGTTGCTGTGTGTCTGTTTGTTAGTGTTACTGTGTGTATGTGTGTTTGTGTTACTGTGTGTTAGTGTTACTGTGCATCTGTGTGTTTATGTTAGTGTGTGTCTGTGTGTTAGTGTTGCTGTGTGTTAGTGTTGCTGTGTGTTAGTGTTACTGTGTGTCTGTTTGTTAGTGTTACTGTGTGTTTGTGTGTTAGTGTTACTGTGTGTTAGTTTTGCTGTGTGTTAGTATTGCTGTGTGTCTGTTTGTTAGTGTTACTGTACGTCTTTCGTTTTTATTTACATTTATGCTCAAAATCCCCCAAGGCATCATGGCAAAATCAAAATCGTGGTTGTATCTCTCACCATATTACACAATAATACCGATTCATCAAGTAATTAATGTAGAACTTCTAAGGAAAATAAAAATTCTAATATTTGTTGTAAACTTCTTTAAAAAATGGTGATTTGCAGGTTTGAAGCGGTGTGTGTATGTGCGGGTGTGCGGGTGTGCGTGTGTGTATCACAGCTAGTCTGATTATTTTACCACCCCCAAGACACCAAGTGCCCGATCCAAAAAAAATCATTTTGACAGATTTGTCGTCGCTCATCAATGTACGCTATAAAAATGTCTGGAATTATTTCCCTTGCTTGTCATACCAAACTGGAGATAGCATATTTGGTTAGGCAAGGGAAACAACTGGAGCTACACTTCTTTGAACAGAAATTTGTGTCGAAGACTATAAATTTCGGCATGCTCGGTGTCTAGTGGAATAGGGTCCAATATTAATTTAGAAAAAGTTAACGATAATTAAATCATCGTTACGCAATATTTTTTTTTTTTACCGAGGTGGGAAATTCTTTGAGGGATTTGACCTAAGTGAGGTCAAAAAACCAGGTGAGCGTGTGTATGAGAGTGGGGGCGGTAACTCTCGACAAAAAATTGATTACCTCACCCGGGTGTTATCGGCCCTTAATGACATGATCTTGTCAACTCAACCAGGCGTGACGGCTCACTCAGTTAATCAACACACGACCCGACACGCTCTGGTGAGTTTCTGTTGCTCACCACACCCTTTAGCCCACGGGCTACGTACGTGAGCACTTGTTTGTTGCAAACAAACAAAAAATACTCACATAGTCGATCGGCGGGTTTTATTAACTTTTTTTCAACAAATACTATTTCACTCCAAAGTCTGTCAGTGTTGGTAAAAAAAATGATCAGAAGTATTTGACAGCGCCAAAATTTCAAGATTTTATAAAATGTGGTTTTAATAGTAGATTTTATAAATATAAGAATAATGTATACGCTTTTCCATTCCAAGCTACTTGACTGTTTTGTTGTATGAGACAATGGGTATTTGCTTTAGTGTATTTGTTTGGAGAGTTTTCGGAATGTTTCCAAACTTTGAATAAGTGCCATAATTAGCTGAATTTCATAATTAAAGTTAATAATTAATATTGGATTTAAATATAATGTTAACTACAGTGTTTCTTCCAGACTTTTTTCTCCGGGGGGGGGGGGGCACTTGAAATTTTCGGGGGGTGGGCGGTAGACTTTCTTCGGGGGGGGGGGCGGACACTGTTAAAAGTATATATTTTCTATATAAGTTATATAAATTTCATTTCGTTCGGAGGGGCGGTAAAAAAATTTCGGGGGGGGCTTCGCCCCCCCCCCGAAGAGATGCCTGGAAGAAACTCTGGTTAACTAGCATTAGAAAAAAATGGAATAATAATAATTAATTAATTCATAATTATTTACAGTTCCTCAAAATGAAAAAGAATCAGGGCTTTGATTTTTTAATCCGGTTTTTATCCGTCTAAATATCACGGTCTTTAATAAAAACTGCAACTCCCCCATCCACATCATGTGATTATGTAGCCCCCCCCCCCACATTACATGATTATGTTGTCCCTCCCCCACATCAAGTGATGATGTAGCCCCCACATCAAGTGTTTATGTGGCCCTGCATGTAATTATGTAACCACCCCTCCCCCCCACCCCACATCCATTGCTTACATAGAAAGAAGTCCTCAGATAAAACCGATCACTTAATTCTAGTTTATTGTGATTGGATGATACTCCCGTCCCGCCCTCCCATCCTTTTTTTAAAGAGAATAATCCGAGGTAAAGAGAGTGATCCCCCTTGGTTTATATGTGTAGCACACGTTAAGATAAACCTCCCCACAGTCCCTTAGCATCTCATTCGTTCAGTAGTGTTGGGTACTTTAGAAAGTAAATCAGGGTCGATTGAATTTTGTTTTAATTAACCGATTTTAAAAATTGTCCAGGGTTGGAGGGGTTAGTGATTTGTCTGGGGTTTTTGCGTCTAGAAGCTATAAATCAAATTTTTTGAGACGATACATGTCAATAATAAGCGTCATTAGTGATCCAGACACTCCAGTAACCGTTGGTCAGGTCATGTGGTCAAGACAAATGTTGAACTAGAGGTCAAGACACATGCTGAACTAGTGGTCAAGACAAATGTTGAACTAGAGGTCAAGACACATGTTGAACTAGAGGTCAAGACACATGTTGAACTAGTTGTCAAGACACATGTTGAACTAGAGGTCAAGACACATGTTGAACTAGTGGTCAAGACACATGTTGAACTAGTTGTCAAGACACATGTCGAACTAGTGGTCAAGACACATGTTGGACTAGTGGCCAAGACAGATGTTGAACTAGAGGTCAAGACACATGTTGAACTAGAGGTCAAGACACATGTTGAACTAGTTGTCAAGACACATGTTGAACTAGAGGTCAAGACACATGTTGAACTAGTGGTCAAGACACATGTTGAACTAGTTGTCAAGACACATGTCGAACTAGTGGTCAAGACACATGTTGGACTAGTGGCCAAGACAGATGTTGAGCTAGTGGTCAAGACACATGTTGGACTAGTGGCCAAGACAGATGTTGAGCTAGTGGTCAAGACACATGTTGAACTAGTGACCAAGACAGATAACATGTTGAACAATACAAACCACGCGTATGAGATGGTGATATAAAACTTGTGAATCTGATTACAAAAACGTGATGGGTACACAGTAAAACTACGCACAATTTAGGCCATTTTAATAATCCTAAAATCCTATATTTACTTCTAATCAGCACTTATTGTCCATCTTTCCTCTCCTCCAAGCCACTGTTTTTACCCCAACCTTCTCACCCCCCCCCCCCCCCCCCCCCCGTGAGAAAAACACATGCCCTCTACCACCTGGATGACACCCCCTATTTTCCCATGGCCTTCATGCTAGCTCTCCAACAGAAAAAATTCTTGCAGATAGCAATCATTGTAAAATAGAGGGGCGGCTACTGCCATTATTTTGACACTTTCCTCATGCAAAGGCATTTCATGCTCGTAAAACGACAATCTCAACTGAAAAGAAATGATTTTTTAAACATTTTCTAACTATTTTCGTCATTCATAATAAGCCGTGCATGGTATTATTTTGACACTTTTCGCATGCAAAGGCATTTCATGCTCGTAAAACAATTCCAATTGAAAAGAAACTATTTTTTTCACATGTTCTAACACTTTTCGTCATTCATAATAAGCCGTGCATGGTCTTATTTTCTGAAAATTTAACAAACAGTAAAGTATTCAGTTGGGCCAACGCTGTTATCTCGACTTTGAAGAAAATAAATCACTGATTTATTCCGCACCTTTCCGTCTGATTGTGTCGAAATTTTCACCAGCCAGTGAATAAACGGGGAGAGAACTGTGAACAAAGTTTAATCCTAGCTCTTACGGAATGAAACAGAAAGAAATAAAACTTCGCGTAGCCACGATGGGGGAGGACGACACTATTTTTTTTTTACTTTATTTTGTTCTCCATTATCGGCTCGACGCCCGTGCATGGGGCACAACTCTGCTGAATTAAATTGATCTCCAGATATTTTTTTGTTAAGGGCTTGTTTTTTTTTTATTACGTCTACATAAATAAAACTGGAGCAACGAGTGATGTCCCCTATATGATTTTATTAAGTTATCGCCCTTTTGTTTGGTCTGGGCTGTCTATTGGGTTTACGGTTGGGATGTTCAAATGAGATTATGATTAGTCGAGGCTGCTCACACAATTGTCAGCCAAGTGTTGTGGCGCGGGGGTGGGGGGTACAGGACACACGACAATTTTTTTACAGCTTTCGTTACCCTAGAGCAGGGGTTCCCAACCCTGTGCCCGCGGGCGCCATGGCGCCCGCTGAACGATTCGTATGTGCCCGCCTCTCACTATTCGACAGAGACAGGATTTTTTTCATAAACATTATTTTAAAATATGATTTATTTTAATTCATTTGTTACAGTTTTAATTTTTTTTGACTGCCTAGGTTTATTAAATATGTTCGATACTTGTCCCAACTTGTCTAGCGGCGAGCCAGACTGCACTATTTACGCTACCCTGGAACGGCTAGTGCCATTTGCACATCGCACCTTGTACACGCAGAAAATTGAATGATTTTCGGTTCGACATATTTATGCGAATCATTATTTTCAAACATGAACTTAAAAAATCAAGATATAGATCTCGACTCACCGATGAGCATCTTTATGATTGTCTGCTAACAGGATTATCGTCATAGGCCTACGCTCCTAATTATGAAGCTCTGGCCAATGAAATGCAATGCCAAAGATCACATTGACTTTATTACATTTTTTAATTAAATGTTTTCTTTGTATTTATGTGTTTTGTTTACTTTCTTTACGTTTTTAAAATACATTTCTCTGTTTGTATGCAATTTGAAAAAAAAAGCCAAATAATTTTATTATTTTGAAACATTTTTGTTTATTATTTATTAAAACATTATGACTATAAGAAAATAAGAAAATAAGAAAATAAATTATGGGAAAATGACAAGTTATGGAAGGAGTGTGTTGATTTAAACTAGGTGGTGCCCGCCACCCTACCGATATTTTAGAATGTGCTCTAGAGTAAAAAAAGGTTGGGAACCCCTGCCCTAGAGGCTTGTAAATATGTGTATTGCTTAATCATAACGTTCGTAAATCGAATCGTTCACCAGTCAAATATTTCTTTGCAGAATTATAAGTGAGCTGGATCGTTCGTAAGTCGAATAGTTCTAAGTCGATGTTTGGATAGTTTGTTTTCCTTGTATCCTAGGCATAAACCTTAGTATTCTGAAGATAGTCTGTAAACCGAATCAAGTAAAAACTGAATTTTTTCATAAACCGAGTGATTCAACTCTCGAATCTTTTAAACTCACACAATCGTTTGTAAACCGAATATTCGTAACGCGGATCGTTCGTAGCATGGATAGTTCGTAACCCAAATCATTGCAGCTCAAGTAGCCATTGGACAGTGCTTGTAAAACAAATGATGTAAGTAACTTCGATAAATCGAACCGTGTGATATTCTCGATCAGTGATTGCTCTGATTGTTCGCATCAGTATATACGGCACACAAAAATAATGGCAATCTAATTCGTACATTAAAATTGGAAACACAATATCCATCGCCTGTAACTACGGGTTACGTAAAGGGGGGGGGGGGGTGGAGGACCAGAAGACTACATGGAGAAAAATCCTACGAACACCTAGTGGTTGAATGATGGGGATGGGGATGGGGGTGGGGGTGGGGGTGTGATAACTCACAGGAAACTATCGCCTCCTCAACTGTACCCAGGAAGTAGTAACAGGAACTACTGTGGATATTATTGTTTTATCTGCCACGGCAAATAATGGAACTGATTACTTTATTACTTATTAAAAGCTACCTTCCTCTCCCACACCCACCACACCCCATCGCCGCACTCCATTTGCCTCACACGCAATGCAATGTTTATGAACTAATTAAAAGTAAAGGGAATCTTATCTTTCTGACTTAAGATCCATAGTGCAGATGAAGTAGAGTTTATATGTTTCTAGACTTCGGCATGTGAAGGAATGGAGAGGCCAGAACTATGTCCAGCCGTCTTAACTTAAACCAACATGAGTAAGGTGGACTCAATGTCATCCTACATTCCCAAGTTGGAACCGAGATCCGAACTTGGTATCTTCGGGCTAGAAGCCGAACGCTCTACCATGCGACCACGCCTTCCCACATGAACTAATTTTAGACCTTCAAACTAGCAACATCCATGTATTGAAAATAAAAAAAGATACTTTTTTAAATATAATTGTTTTAGATTTTTTAATGATTAACTATCAGTGTATGTATTCATGCTGTCTCAATGTAGACGTTTTAATAAAATCGAGCATTTGGAATTGCAAAGATTGAATACATGTTTTTTATCATCAATCTTCGCGTTCTCTGATATATAAGTAACAAGGAATTTGTAATTTTTTTGTTTAATGCGGAGTACACAATAAAGTTATAATAAAAACTAGTTCCACTTTCATTTTTATAGTCATTAGCACACTTAGTATATGTGTTTGTTTGTATGTGGCTCCGTAAATCTTGAAATATTCTAGATTGCGCTTAAGTTGTGCTTTAGTACTTGCTATTTTGACTTGTCACTCAAAAAAAGCTATAATATCTATAATGTTGGTATGCCATCTTGACGACAATAAGTTAATACCTATTGTAAATTTAAAATTAACACAAAAACAGTATGTACAATGATCACGTGATTTGGTGTCTAATTAGCATCAACACAACACAAACGAGGAATGGTTACTTTTTTTTCGCCCCCGAAGTTCCATCTCAAATGTCACCATGTTTTTCGGCCCGAGGGGTCAGGGACGATACGAGAGGACATTTCTATTTCCAGGTCAGCTTCAACAGTGCTGGAACAAAATGGCCGCGGCAGGAGTGCCTGAGCAGGGGAAAATAATGGCAGGGAAAACGACGGAAACGAAACCAAATTCCCGCCCTTATTTAGAGGTTTTGTTTTAAGGTTTTCCCAAAGTACGCAAAGTAACCCGAACTTTCAGTATTCCGTTTTTTTTTGTTTTTATTTTTTGTTATATCTCAAATTTTGTACTGTTAAACATTTGGGTGAAGAGTTGATGTAGTACAGAACTTTATTGATAAAGTTCTCCATTTAAAAAAAAAAAAACATGACTCGGAGGTTAAAGCGCGCAGAATATTATTAAATTCGAATTTCTAAAATTAAAATATTTATTCAAAAGATAGGTTTGAAGAAAAAAAGTAATTAAATTCACCGGTGAGGATTTTGTAGAAAATGTTTAGCGTAAATTGACCGGTACAGATTTTTAAAAAAAATGTATGGCGTGCTTTACTTGCCCTGTAGACCGTCAGGTCTGAAAGGGAACTTTACTTATTTTTACTATTTAAAAAAAAGAAAGTAAAGTTCCTTTTTCAAACCTGACGGTCTATAGGGCAGGTGAAGTAGAGTTCACTTTTTTCTGTTACCTCGGAAGAGATAGTGTGGTCAGCACTATGCCCAGCCGCCTTTATTTTCCCTAACGTGAGTTAGGTACCCATCACAGTTGGGTGGGCTCGGGACGGTCTACTGAATAGAACCCAGATTCGAACTCGAGACTTACGGGTTAGCAGTCCATCTCTCTAACGCTAGACCACTCCGTTTTACTAATTAATAGTAAATAGTACCTTATTACTGAGATGTCTTGAATCAAGTGGTGAAGTCAAGTGACCAATGTAAACAATACAGCTAGATACAGTTCACAACAAAATACGTTTTAAATTACAAAAGTTTGAAACTTTAGAATAAACAATTACATTTTGAAAGTCTCGGTTACTGAAGATATAATCAGAGATTACATCAGCAGCTATACTGGCTTTAAGATTTTAATGTAACTAACAAACACTCTGAGGATTTTAACAAACTCTCCTCGGTGGAATGTAAAAAAAAATATTTTGACTTGTTTATTAAGTAAACACGAGTAGACTAATAATGACCAATAATAAATGTTCTAATGATGACTTCAAAGGACATCTGAGATGTATTGGTAGGCGAGAACCTGATCCGTCTAGCCAGGAGAGTTTCTGAGGTCGCCAGCATCAAAGCCGGGCTCTAACTCAGGCCACTGTGACATTATCTGGTGCTCTCCATCTTTCGTATCCTTGCGCCAATAACGCCATGTTTTCTGGGACTACTTTCTGGACGCGGCTGGAGTTTACGTTGATAAATTAGTCCCTTGGTCAGAGGGCGAATACTTCGACAAGCGGGAGTCGGGAGGGTTTATTAAAAGAGGGTCGCTGGGTACCCCAAGAATAAACAACAGGTTATGGTAAGGCTTCAGGAAAAGTTCAAACTATTTTCACAGTGGAAATTTATTTTCGGCCTATGAAGATCGTCCAAAAGCCATAAATATAATCCAAACTGAGTACATTGTACTTTTTGAATATAATTGTTTTAGATTTTTAATGATTAACTAGCCGTGTATACATTCATACTATCTCAATGTAGACGTTTTAATAACATCAAGAATTTGGAATTAAAAATATTGAATACATGTTTTGTCATCAATCTATTTGTTGTGTATGAACACTCACGTTTGACTCATTGACAATAAAATTCGTACTTTCAAATTGGGGGAAAAACAATTTTCCGAGCAATCTGCATTTAGGCAACCGTTTTTTGGGCGAACGTCATTTTTGCCTTCAAGTAAAAAAGATCTAGTCTATAGCCCATGATACCAGGGTTTAAACTTTTAAAAAATGAAATAATTAAATCTTTAATTGGTGATGCTGCAAATTTTGTTGTATAAGATACGTATACGTTTTTTTTTTTACAAGGGAAGTAACAAGCTGAAAATGTGACCAGGGCTACACAAGTGTATGCTGATCAGAGGAGTAGCTACCCTTCCCGGTGCCCGGGGTCAAACTTTCAATTTGGTGCCCCCTCGGAAACAACCTTTCATATGTACCCCCCCCTCCTCCTCGCTACGCCTCTGTCACTGATCGACATAAATAGACGAAAGAAGTATACGTTTATAAAAAAAATATTGACCAAAGAAGTATACCTTTATAAAAAAATATTGACCAGTTCGCCAAAAAAAAAAAAAAAAAGAATGAAAAATTGTTTCTTAAAAAAAGTTTTATATTTAAAAATCTGAAAAACTATTTTGGGTCCAATATTTCTCTTAGGCTAAAAATTGTTTCTATGAAGATTTTCATATAGAATTTCAGTGCGAATAGGGCACTCGAAAACTTCTTTAAATGAAGCTTTGCCAGTCTAATGGTGCACTCGAGTTTCATTAAAAGTTAATCAAGAAAGTTCTCGAATATCCGTGTTTTAGGATTTTGAGTCGATTATCTAACAAATGAAAACGGTATTTATCATTATGTTGGTGAATGTGGGTGAAGATGGTTGGTGGGTGAAGATCTTCACTTATAGAACGAATTTTTTTTGGTAGCTTTTATTAAACTATTGCTCAAATTTCCGTTTCATCTTTTTATTTATATTTAGATGTGTCTAAATTGTTCTAAGTATATCTAAACATTATTTAGTACTTGATTATTTTAACAAATAGTTCACAATTTTTTTTAAGTTTTAAGAAACATTTAGAACTCTACGTGTGCAACAAGAAAAATAACAAGCAAAACATCTTGGCAGCTAACATCAGCACTTTAGTGTGTTCACATACATTTTTGTCTCCCTTGACGCTAGTTTAAAGTCACAACATCTACCGGCGCTCGTCAGTCCAAGGGCGACCACTCCATCAGGTGGTCTCCTGGGTTGTTTCCCTTGAAGCTGTCTTTACCGGTTGTCTGCACATGCTTAGCAGAAATTGTTTTTATTATATACCTCTTGTTTTTTTTTTTTTTAAATATAAATAAAGTCATACAAGAAACATCTTTTACGATGCGCAACGGTTGGCGATTCTCATGGGAGGGCAGCTGTTACAAGATTGGCCACTGTATTTGGCCCATGTTTTTAAATTGGCCCTTACTTTGACCTATGGTCTAAAATTGTCCACTGTTTCACTGTGCAGCCATTGGCCAATTCTCTAAGCCTGGCCATTGGTTTAAGAATAGTAACAATGCAACGGATGTCCTGTATTGTAAAAGCGGCCTATATTCTATACGTGGCCAGGGAACAACAGTTGGTTAATGTTCTATGTTTGGCCAATATTCTATGCTTGGCCAAAGTTCTATGTTTGGCCAATGTTCTATGTTTGGCCAATGTTCTATGTTTGGCCAATGTTCTATGTTTGGCCAATGTTCTATGTTTGGCCATGTTCTATGTTTGGCCAATGTTCTATGTTTGGCCAATGTTCTATGTTTGGCCAATGTTCTATGTTTGGCCAATGTTCTATGTTTGGCCATGTTCTATGTTTGGCCAATGTTCTATGTTTGGCCAATGTTCTATGTTTGGCCAATGTTCTATGTTTGGCCAATGTTCTATGTTTGGCCAATGTTCTATGTTTGGCCAATGTGTTAAATTTGATCGTTATTTTAAGGTGAGTACATTGTACAATTCTGCGATTCGCTTATAGTAAATCACACTCACATTATAAATAGCACCTCGCATTCTCGTCCAATCAAAACAAACATAACCATGTACAACGCTAAGCTTTAATCAATTAATTAATCAACGCGCTCATTACGTAACGGTGCAACTGGATCAGTCAGGTGTGCTAGGCCTAATAACGACAAACTAATTAACAACTAATTTCTTCAAGTCAAATTTGTATCTGCTGCTTTTCTTCCACCCAGAGACAATAGTCAACTCGGGATCTAGTTCTAGTGATCTGTGGTCACGTAGACAACGCCAAATCTGATTTTAAATTTCTAATTTAATTTGACCGCAGCATTTCCGACATCCGTGACAATAGGACATGGAAAAATGTGTTTAAGTCACAAACCAGAGTGAGAAATACTTTTGCTAGACAATTATATGACTCATACATAAGTGTCGGTCTTAAACCATGTTTAAATGATATAAAAAACATAGCACCGTGTGTTTTTTTTGTGAAATGGGATTTAGCGATCTAAAGTTAGCTATTATCCATAAAACTAAGTTGGGATATTTTTTAAGAAACCCATTTTTGGTTGGACATGATTCTATGACTCAGTGGTAATTATCCTTCCATGACTATTTTTAAAGATGAATTGATAAGAATAAATAACTTTTACGTAAACATTAATTTTCTGGACGAAGTTTCATAAGACAGGCCGTTGTTGTACTGGCTGACAGACGAACAAGTAGAGTGCTGGCTACATTAGGATTGCTGTTACACACATTTTTAAACTGCTAGAATAGATTTCCAAGTAGTTTGACGCGACTTAAAAGCCAGGTTGATTTATTAACAGTAATTAACAAAAATTAAAACTATTTTTGTTGTTTTCATAATCTTTACCTGATACCAATCCCATCAAAGTGCGAATACTTCAAACACAGGTAATATCATGTTGAAATATTGTTATTTGGCGTTTTAAGTGTAACATCAAAACAGTGATAAAAGCAAACTACAAGCTATTTCTGTCAAGTTTTAAGTACTAAAATAAATATAACTACATGAGATGTCTTCTGTAAGTAAATTACGAAAAAAATATCCCAGTTTCATTTCTTTTTACAAGAAAGCCCTACATCATTTATCGATTTTCAAATAAAAGGCGATAACCGCTGTCATTTCAGATTAAATTATTATCTCCCCTATTTAATGAACCTTGAATGCACGTCACGTCAGGACGTTTCTCTCTGTTCGACGTCTGATTTTTTTACAAAGATGATCTGCCAGCGATACTGCGGGAGATAAAATCCGGGAAATTTCTTTGGAACATGGCATGAAGTTCTACAACCCTTGTCATGAGTTGTCTTTTTTAAACAATTGCGAGAAAAATAGTTTTCCCAGCGAGGACGGTTGTTCTATTATACTTGAGGTAGAAGCGGAAATTCTGGAATATTTTTAAATAGGAAAACAATAATAAAGTGGAAAAAAGATTATGAGAATTTGAAAAGCGCTTTTAATCTTACATGAATGTAATGGGTTCGAACCCGCATACCGTTCCACCCAATACGGATAAGTTGGTGACGGTAAAATGTGGTAAGACATTCAGGACGCACAGAGTATATGTGGCGTATAGAACTTCATTTTATTGTGGAGTTAATGACTCATTAATTAAGCTTCATATGCCTTATTCAACTCTGTGTCCCAAAAATAAAGTAAATTCACCTGATTATCTTTTCTGACCTACTAAATTTTAATAAGGTACACTGACCCACTTAACATGACCCACTTACTCTAGCATGGCTAATCAACTAAACACGACTGACCTAAATGAAACCTAATTAATTACACTTAGCTACTCAACTCGACTGTCCTACTAAAATTGACCAACTACACACTCTATAAAAAAGATTGACCTACTAAACATGACTGACCTACTAAGATATATTCCCACCCTGATGTATAACTATACAAGCACACTTCCGGTTTCTTATATAGCTCCATTCTTCGATTCTTTTTTTCCCGAGACGTATTTCAAAACGAGGCTAATGAGTCCTTAATTCGTTCTGACACCGATGACCCTAAAAAAACTGTTCACGTGAGCTAAGTTTGACATGCATGTTAAATACAAGTTACCTTGACCTGGACGCCTTCACCGGAAACCCATCTGCAGAGCTTAATCTATTAGCTCATTGATCCCTCTGATTCAACGGTTCTCAGTTTGACTCCTACGGGACCTTTGTAGAACTTTGAAGTCGGTTTTAAATTTTAGAGTTTACTTGTAAGATTTTCGGGGGTGGGAGGGAAGTTTATACGTTGTATAAGTCCATGTTTAAACTACTTCTTTAAATGGGATTCCATCTAATATATAAAAAATATGTGTAGCTAGATCAGTGTCGTCGCTAGGTCGGGTGTCACCCGGTGCGGTAATTCGTTGTGTTACCCCCCCTCCCCCAAAAAAGAAACAAAGCAAAGTATATATATATATATATATATATATATATATATATATATATATATATATATATATATATATATATATATATACTAGCCGTCCCGGCCAGGCCCTGCTCTGGCTTCTGTGAAAAACCTTTCCGTTAAAGACCATTACCTGTGTGTTTAGAAATCATCATAAACCCGGCATTGCCCACCCAAACCACAACCAACCAAAACAACAAAACGCAAACATAACGCTAACACAATTAGAAATACAAACGAAAACAAAAACCTAACAACAAACCCAACCACAACCACAAACACCAATACAAACACAAAGAAAAAACAAACGAAAACAAAAACCTAACAACAAACCCAACCACAAACACCAATACCAAAAAAAAAACAACGAAAAAGCAAACGAAAACAAACCAAATCCAAACGCAAAACCAACCAAAAACACAAATACAAACCCAAACAAAAAAAAACACAAACAAAAACGAAAAAAGAAAGAACAAAAACGAACCAAATCAAAACGCAACCACTAACGCAAACCCACCTAAACACAAAGAAAACACTAACGCGAACATAAACGCCCAGGGCAGAATCGCCTGTTTTAGCTTAATAAACGACTATAGTACCCCAACTTATTCATAGTTTTTGCACTCACTTAAACGAACGCGCCTGTTTCAATTTAATGAACAATTATAATACTCCAAGCTTATCCGTAAAATACCTAAAACATTTGCACTTGATCAATCCCCGCTAATTATGTAATTATTTTTTTCCCAACACCAAAACAAAGTAATTAAAAAGTAAATGCTTTTCAACTAATGCTATGGTTTTATAAAGGGAAGTAATTGTGTTTTGCCTAATTTATCAAAGGGAAGTAAGCGCTATAGGACTAAATAAAAACATAATTAGAATTTTTGTAAAAGATGATATTTTTTTAAAACTTGTGTTTAATGAACATGCCGACAATTATTACTATAATTTGAAAAATGAAAATGATTTCCCAACACTTTTAATAGTAATTTTTTAACTCATAAATTTAGACAACTGCGCACGATAATTAATCTAACACTTAAATCCGTAGAAATGCCAACGACAAACATATGCGTTACAGAATTGAGCTTTATATATTAGATATATATATATATATATATATATATATATATATATATATATATATATATATATTTATATGCGTGTGTGTGTCGGCCTAAATAGCACTCACTGAGGGAATTGGTCACTTTTTCCTGTCACTGAGGGAACTGCTCACTGGTTCCTGTCACTGAGAGAACTGGTCACTGGTTCCTGTTACTGAGGGAACTGGTCACTGGTTCCCGTCACTGAGGGAACTATGTTAAAAAGTCTATATCTAATTGTCTCTCATATTATCCATGTCAAAGTATGTAGGCTATGTCAAAGCGTTTATGTCAACTTGTCTATGCCAACGATATAAAAACAGCTTCTTAATGATAAAACGAGTTAACTCGTCCAATTACTCCACATAAAGATCGTTAACTGTAACAACAATACAAACTAGTTAGTCTTTTTACGAGCTCTGCTGAACAAGCGTTAGTTTGAAGAAATGTCACCGTACAGTACTTAAGGTTTCACTTAAAACGTCAGATTAAGCCGCACATGTTTCCTAGTGGCACGGCAGAGCTTTAGTGCTTCAAGCAGCTGAAACAGCTCCCAGAGCAGGAGCTGTCCAGGGCTCGCTGAAGCTGCACGACAGCAGGGCTGTATGGTGTGAGGGTAGATAAAGGCTGTAGCTCTGTGACGTCATGCATGTTAAGCACGTGCGTAGATTGGCAGACCTGTGGTATAGGGAACTGGTCACTGGTTCCTGTCAGTACTCACTGACTCGTGGTTGTAGGGAACTTTGGTTCCTGTCAGTACTCACTGACTCATGGTTTTAGGGAACTTTGGTTCCTGTCAGTACTCACTCTGAACATGCGATGTTGCTGATGCTTGGACTAAAATGTGCTGAGTGGACAATAACTTTCTGTGTCACGATACGACATTTGTATTAAAGCACATTTTTTATGTAAACAACAGAAAGTCGGTCTAAAATTCATGAAATCCAACGACACGACTTTTCTATGCCTAATTCTGGACAGTGTCAAAGTCAGTATTTGATTCAAGTCATAACTGAGATTCTGAATTTATTATATATTCTGTCTCGGGAAATTAATTGGTCATTTAAAAAATTATCGTGGCTAACACAACGAAAAAAAAATGAATAAATTATTTATCCCAAGCAATCATTACTCGCCATGTGAGATTGCTAATTTTTTACTCACTCAACTGTACTGACAGTTTAATTAAAAGAAAAATCTCCCTGAATTAGCAATTATGTGATTTTAACCCACATTAAATATTTAATAGCTGCTTTTATGTTTTTATCTAAAACATCAAAACTACCGCAAACGGCGACATTACGTTACAGACATAACATCTTGTTACACATTTTACCCCCACACCCACACCCACCCACACACGTCCCGCATGTTTACACACGTCATAAAAATCACACCACAACTCCCGTGTGGCATACAGCCGTCTACATGAGCTTTGGCCAGGATTTTCTCGCGCCATTTGATTGGATTATCCAGCCTCGGCTTGAGGGCGACTTGTAGCAGACGCCACGGAACTCTGATTGGAAATCTGCACCGTGGTCGGTTAATTAAAAACAAAATCAAACGTTTTAATGTTGTAGATTACACGTAGTGTTATTTAAAATTAAAAAAAAAAAGGTTGACTCGAAAATCCCTTAATTATTTATTCCCATTTCAAAAGGTTTTAAAGTTTTAAGGAAATATGAAATAATTACCCTTACAATAATTACCCCCATACAATTAACATATCAAAATTTAAAAAAAAACACCTGATACCACAACAAGTTTGTAATTTGTTTTAATTAAATTATTTGCATCACATTCTGTCAGAGAAAAGTTCCACTTCAGTGACCAGCAGGCTATTAAACCCATTATTGGATTATCGTGAAGCAAAAAAAACAAAAAACAACAACAAATCTATTACTTCCTATTCGTATACAGAAAAACAAAGTGGGCAAAGTGGCTTTTACTTAACGTATCTCTTCGTCCCAGTGATTCTTTATTTAGGTTCGATCGAACCCCAAGGGTTCGGTGAGTCAGTCTCAGGGGTTCGGAGAAGGTCAAGACACACACCCGACTCAGTTGATTGGCAATCGGATTTTATCAGTGAGGACGGTAGAACTCTTAAGAGGGTTCGGTGAATGTACATATGAATGTGGTGGGGTTCGGTGAATGTACATATGAATGTGGTGGGGTTCGGTGAATGCACATATGAATGTGGTGGGTTCGGTGAATGCACATGTAAATGCGGTGGGGTTAGGTGAATGCACATATGAATGTGGTGGGGTTCGGTGAATGCACATATGAAATTGGTGGGGCTCGGTACCGCAAAAAAGCTAAAGATCCACTGCCCTAATACAACAACATTACAAACAACCCAACACTTTTTGCACAACTTAATCTGATTACGATACCTTATATATATATATATATATATATATATATATATATATATATATATATATATATATATATATATATATATATCACAGAGACTCAAATACTGCCCATATCGCATTTTAATGAAATCCGACTGTTGATTTTTTTAAATATTTCAAATTTAGGAGAAAGAGTTTTTTTTAAGGTTCTGAGTTAAAAAAAAAAAAAAAACTTGAAAGAAGGCAAGGAAACTAATTACCCCTCTAGAAATCCTGTCTATGTCAAAGTGTCAGTCAATGATTTAAAAAAAACGATCCCCACGATAGAGCAGAATCGATTCCGAATATTTTTCGGTGTAGAGTAAGGGGGAAAAACTCGGTATAAACCGCAGGAAAAGGGAGAGCATTAATACAAACGAGCATGAATGATTTAATGGGATTATCAGCGATTGGTTGCCCCGGTCCGCGTCACCTTTGACCTTTAGAATACACGTGATCTGTACGCACATAGAATATCCACTGGGCGCCAAGGGAAACAATTCGCTCCATCAGTGTCAATAAAAGAGACATAACATTTGATTGGCTGGTATAAATAAACAAAAAATGTACACGTTATAATAGAAAATAATCAGATTTGTATTCCCCAGTGAAAAATGGTTAGTTGTCAAGAAATTCTTAGTCGGTGGGTACAAATCATTTATTGAGAGTAAATAATAACGGAGTTAAAGTCCTTGATTCTAGTCTTCAAAAGAGGGGTCAAGTTGTTAGATTGAAACTATAAATTAATAGAATTAACTAGTGTCCCACTAATCTTATTTTCCCCTTGTCTGAAGCAAAAAACTAACCCTAACCCTTGCCCGAGCCACATTCCTAACACTGTAATAAAATTAAGAAGATATTCCACAGCTTTTAGCGAAACTATGATTATGACACCATTGACACCATCTAAACGTGACACCGTCAACAGTGTAAAAATTAATTAAACACCATTAGCGAAAAGGACGAAACTTGCCACACTTACACCATCATACCATGACACCATCAGCAGTGTAAAAACTGATTTGTTGAATTTCTCACAAGACAGCAAGCTAAAATAAAGATAGTAGTTGCAAAACACCACCATAACACCATTACGGCAAACACCACGTATTACAAAAATATTTCCGCTGATAATCCGGACAATCCCGGCCTCCCACACCAGATTAAGTACCATGTGATACCCTCCCCCTCTACCCCCCCCCCCCCCCCACCCCTCCCACTGATCGTCTTACTTTTGCTGAAAGTTGTTTAAAGGATCTGCCAGGATTAGTGCGATCATTCCTTGATGCCGTTTTTAAACTGCTACTTTTTATGGTGTTTTTTTAAATGTTTCTAATAAAAACAAAACGACAAGTAATCCTTCACATCTGATGCCATTCCCATTAGTCCGTGGTGTATTTTTTGCACGCTAGGTTAAGTTTTGCAATACACGGAGAATTTTGGCACTTTTATGAAAGATAAGGATACGTTGGGTTTTCTAAGACATTTTGAAAATAAATTTAAAAAAAAAACATACGGATTTTAAATACGACAAAAATACATTAACCCCCCACAAAGACATAGATACTAAAAGCTAACAAACATAATATAAGTTATGTGAGTCCCGCTGAGTAAGATAACTTTGGTTATGTATATATACATATAATATGGGCACATATAATATTAGTGCGTATAAAGTGAGCACCAGTACTTAAATACAGCTGAGCGTATCTCACTGAGATATACTTGACCTTAGCTCACTGGTACATATTTGACCTTAGCTCACAGAGAAAACGTTGACCTTAGCTCACTGATTACTGTTGAACTAAGCTCACAGAGAAATAGTTAACTTCAGCTAATTAACATAGTTGTCCTTATCTCACTGATGTATAGTTGACCTTAACTCACACACAGTTGACCTTAGCTCACTGATGTATAGTTGACCTTAACTCACACACAGTTGACCTTAGCTCACTGATGTATAGTTGACCTTAACTCACACACAGTTGAACTTTGTTTTGTTCACTTAGCATTGATAAATGTAGCTCGCTGATGCACTGTTGACTTTAGCTCACTGCGCCGTAATTGACCTTAGCTCAACATCAGCGATGCAACAATTTCAACTGACGAAGACACACATAAACTGAGATAAAATTAGCTCAGCTCCCAGGTCATATAAGCTCCCAAATAACATTCCGCTCGCCGGAGATCAATCAACCAATCGATCTAACCACCAATTAATTTTTACCCACCCACCTATCGATCGGCGCATCAGACAAACCTTCGATCGATCAAGCGATCGATCCACACTTTGACTGGTATCCCATTCTTTTCTTGCTTCAGTATTTTCTCCTGGGTCGAGTCGTTCATCATCCCATCTGCCTTCTCTACTGACTCGCTTTGCTATCGCCACCAATACGACTAAACTGACATCTTATCAAAAACATTTATCAAACAAAAAAAATTCAATAAACATCTTTACATTTTCCTGATGAATAGCATAGTAAGAAACAATAAATTTTAATTATCTGAGACCTACAGATCTATAGTGTAAATGAAGTAGAGTCTGTATGTTTCTGTTTATAAAAGGGTGGTGTGGTCAGCACTATGCCTTGCTTTGTTTACTTTCCTTTCAGTGATTTAGGTACCCATCAGAGCTGGGTGGACTCAAAGACAATATCCAGTCGAAAGTCTAGGCTGAGATCCGAAATTAAGACGTTGGTGCCTACAGTCAAGCTATCTACACCCCCACCAACCCGACCCATGGAGTAACTTAAGATAATTTGATCGTTTTAAAATTCTTTTGAGCGAAGTATATGAACTCCAACTTCGGTATCTGTGATACAACCAAGCGAATGATAAAACGGTCAATACATGATTAATTAACTTGACGTAATATGCCAATAAATCACACTTACATTGGCTAACGATTATTTAATTAACTTACATATGATAGACGAGAATATTAATTAAACTACTAAATGTGATCTATATTTTGTAATTATCTTAACGACTAACTCGTTAGCATGGGAACACTAAGGACATAGGTTGGGTTTAGGGTTCGTCAGGTTTTTCTTTGACGAGATATAATCGGTTAGTTATGACATAAATGATCTCCACCAAGTAATTACGTGCTCTAATTACTAATGTTATAAATGATATCCATCAAATAATTACCTGTTCTAATAACTAATGTTATAAATGATCTCCATCAAGTAATTACCTGTTCTAATAACTAATGTTATAAATGATCTCCATCTAGTAATTACTTGTTCTAATAACTAATGTTATAAATGACCTCCATCAAGTAATTACCTGTTCTAATAACTAATGTTATAAATGATCCCCATCAAGTAATTTCTTGTTCTAATAACTAATGTTATAAATTATCTCCATCAAGTAATTATACGTTCTAATCACTAATGTTATAAATTATCTCCATCAAGTAATTATACGTACTAATAACCTGTTATTTACGAAGCAGCATGTTAGGTTGTTGTTTAGTAAGAACTAAAATGTTGTTTGTGAAGATGTGAAATGTGAATGCTTGTAAATTGTGAAATGTGAATGTTTGTAAGTTGTGAAATGTGAATTTTTGTAAAATATGAAAAAAAACAAACTAGACATGATTTTGAGACATTATCAAGGCAGTCGGGAGTTTATCTTTGTAACCGGAAATAGTTTGTTTTGGGGATTTTAATTTACAAAACTATTATGGCAAATAATTAGAACATTTATGTCAGCAATTTTACATCAAAGGAAATGTAAAACCTGAAATTTATATTTATAATGCGGCAGGTGCTAATTAATAATGCATTTGGTGATTACGATCCCAGCAGTTAATTTTCTATAATTTTAAAACAAGTTTTTTTTATTCTAATATTTTCTGAAGCCTTTCTGTGATGTGTGTCTGTATTGAATCCCAATTTTCTAGCACTGATCTTGTTACACGTTGTATTTTAATTGAAGCTAATTAAGTTGATCACAGACGACTATATTTGGTAATTATGCAACAACGTTAACTACCTTTAACAATTTGACATTCTTGAAATACATTTTTTTGAAATTCGATGCTTTAAACTCTGTTAAAACCAATTTTGAAAAAAAAAACATAATTGAATTTTTTTTTTTATATTCTATATCCATAATCACTATATCAAACTGAAATGAATTTCTCGAATGATTTTCTTAAAGAAATTAACATAATATTTCCGACGCATTGTGGGTTATCTTTGACATTGGCTGCATGCCGGTTTAATGATAACCTGCAAAGGTTTCTCTGTTAAGGTCAAGGTCGGGGTTTGTAAACAGAAACTTGTGAAGAAATTCTGCAAATCATTGAATCAACGCTAGGGGAAAACTTGGGGGACGATTAGGTGGAGGGGGGGGGGGGATTCAAACCAGATTTGAGGCTTCCGGCCGGCAAGGGATGAAATGTTGATGTTTTCGTTAGATCTGTTTCATCAAAATATGCCAGCTACATAATAAAAGCGATCGACGCGTTGTAACTATGCGTCTAGTTCTCGTTATCTATACATATTGATGAGTGTATTATTTCACATACATTTGCATACGTACATGTACATATATATATATATATATATATATATATATATATATATATATATATATATATATATATATATATATATATATATATATATATATATACATATATATATATTTATATATATATATATATACATACATATATATATATATATATATATATATATATATATATATATATATATATATATATATATATATATATATATATATATATATATACTTATAAATAGTTAACGGTATTCTGTTTTGATTTGAATGCATTTTTATCTTTTTGTTGCACTTCAAATGAACAAAAACAAAATGTAACATTTCAACGGTCTCGCTATAAAAAAATAAAATAAATTGAAGATATAAAATATATATATATAATTAAAGACAAAAGCTTTCAGACAAATTAGATCTTCACGTAGGAGGGGGGGGGGGGCGGAGGGGGGGGGGTACTGAGGTGAAAGTCCTGACAAGAACATAACATAGAGTACACACACACACATATGTATACACACACTCGTAGCCATACACATATATCCACTTACGGTAACCAACATACTTACTGATACATGCACATACACATACAGGTAGACTTACAAAAACACATACAAATACTTATAAATACAGACATATACAATTACATAAACACAAGCAAATACTTATAAATACATGCACACATGCATAAACAAATAGATGCTTATTATTACAAATACCCACAAAAAAGACAGAACATACATCTGCTAACCCGAAAATCTTAAGATTGAAAATTCCGCTTGATTTTGTTGTAAGGTTGTACAACAAAGGCATATAAGGAATAGAAATTACAAATAATTTACAATTTCGATTGCAAAAAAAAAAAAATGTTTAAAGTTTTTCCTTGAATTTTTTCCCTCTTAAAAAATTTAAGTTCTGTGTTAAATAGATTATCTAAACTGAAACAGACGAGCTTTACTTCACCTGCCTCATGTATATATATATATATATATATATATATATATATATATATATATATATATATATATATATATATATATATATATATATATATATATATATATATATACATACATATATACGGTTACTACGGTATATTTCCGGTTAATCCCATCACAAAGGTACGGTTATTCCACCTCACAAGGGTACGCATATTCCTATTAGAGTGGGTACGGTTATTCCAATTTACAGAGGTACGGTTATTCCCGTCATAAGGGTACGGCTATTCCCATCAAAGGGTACGGTTATTCCTATTACAGACGGTACGGTTATTCCCGTCATAAGGGTACGGTTATTCCTATTACAGACGGTACGGTTATTCCCGTCATAAGGGTACGGTTATTCCTATTACAGACGGTACGGTTATTCCCGTCTTAAGGGTACGGTTATTGCTATTACAGACGGTACGGTTATTCCCGGCACGATCCCACGATTGCATGGCGATTATTGAATCCTCTGTCGGGGAGGAACCAAGAGGAGTTAACTAGCTATGGCTACAGGAGAGGTTTGCCCGCAGGTAAAGAAAAAACCCAAGGTTAATGCACATCAATAGGTCGCCGGAGTACGTAATCACAGTTTGATGAATAGGTCAGTCAGGGGTACGACCCCATTTTTTTCTGGGTGAGGTAAAAATCTCATTTTTTTTGTGGGTGAGATACAAATCTCATTTTTTTCTGGGTTGGGTAGGCCATACAACCCCATTTTTTATGGGTGAGGTACAAATCTCATTTTTATTCTGTTTTCTGGGTGAGGTACAAATCTCATTTTTTCTGGGTGAGGTACAAATCTCATTTTTTCTGGGTGAGGTACAAATCTCATTTCTGGGTGAGGTACAAATCTCATTTTTTTTCTGGGTGACGTACAAATCTCATTTCTGGGTGAGGTACAAATCTCATTTTTTTTCTGGGTGAGGTACAAATCTCATTTTTTTTCTGGGTGACGTACAAATCTCATTTTTTTCTGGGTTGGGTAGGCCATACAACCCCATTTTTTATGGGTGAGGTACAAATCTCATTTTTATTCTGTTTTCTGGGTGAGGTACAAATCTCATTTTTTCTGGGTGAGGTACAAATCTCATTTTTTTCTGTTTTCTGGGTGAGGTACAAATCTCATTTTTTCTGGGTGAGGTACAAATCTCATTTTTTCTGGGTGAGGTACAAATCTCATTTCTGGGTGAGGTACAAATCTCATTTTTTTTCTGGGTGAGGTACAAATCTCATTTTTTTTCTGGGTGACGTACAAATCTCATTTTTTCTGTGTGAGATACAAATCTCATTTTTTTTCTGGGTGAGGTACAAATCTCATTTTTTTCTGGGTGAGGTACAAATCTCATTTTTTCTAGGTGAGGTACAAATCTCATTTTTTTCTGGGTGAGGTACAAATCTCATTTTTTCTGGGTTAGGTAGAAATCTCATTTTTTTTCTAGGTGAGGTACAAATCTCATTTTTTCTGGGTGAGGTACAAATCTCATTTTTTCTGGGTGAGGTACAAATCTCATTTTTTCTGGGTGAGATACAAATCTCTTTTTTTTCTGGGTGAGGTACAAATCTCATTTTTTTCTGGGTGAGGTACAACCCCATTTTTTCTGGGTGAGGTACATATCTCATTTTTTATGGGTGAGGTACAAATCTCATTTTTTCTGGGCGAGATACAAATCTCTTTTTTTTCTGGGTGAGGTACAAATCTCATTTTTTTCTGGGTGAGGTACAACCCCATTTTTTCTGGGTGAGGTACATATCTCATTTTTTTATGGGTGAGGTACAAATCTAATTTTTTTGGGTTAGGTACAAACCTCATTTGTTCTAGGTGAGATAATTACCTTATTTTAACGGTGAGGTATAAACCTCATTTTTAGGTTGAGGTAGAAACATCAGTTTTCGTGAGTGAGGTACAAACACCGCTTTTTTTGCCAGAGTAAAATCTCATATTTTATTTCTTAGAGAAGCAAGACCTCATAGCTATTTATTCTGTCAGAGAAATACATGATATTTTATTTTTAGATGTTGTGTAAAAATCGAGCTTTAGATCTAAAAGATAACAGATCTATTTTTTTAAATTCTTTTTTTATTCGAAAATACTTTAATAAACGTTATATGAATAAATGGAGAGATAGTTGCTTCATTTGGTGTTTGTCTAGTCTTAAATATAATTACATCCAATCTTAGATTTTTTTTTAGACGAAACCACCCTGTCAAATTAAGACCATCGTTTCGTTTAGTGGTAGAGCACTGACGTCAAATTGAGACCATCGTTTCGTTTGGTGGTATAGCACTGATGTCAAATTGAGACCATCGTTTCGTTTTGTGGTATAGCACTGACGTCAAATTGAGACCATCGTTTTGTTGTGTGGTATAGCAACTTATATATCGATAAATAATAAATCAACATTCGCCATAGGTGTGTCCAGAGGGGAAGGAAGGGGTGACGCCAATAGCTCCAGGAACCTGCAGTTGTATTATAAGTGAAACATTCAACATTTCACATTCTAGAACATTCCTCAGTTCACTTAAAGGTGTGTAGAGACTGTGCAAGAACGGCAATGTATTTGTCTTTTAGTACATTCTGTCATTGGAAGAGGTTCTTGATCCACTTGACCAACGACCCCTCTCCTGCCCCCCCCCCCTTTTCCATTCTGGTACCGAATCGGTCATCGACTGGCACCAGAAAGAAATTTGGCGCCCTCGTTCCGGCGATCGCCCAGTCGTCTGGCGGACAATTTATGTCCGGTTTCACCCGGACAACACGTGCATGGGGCGGTAACTCTGCCAGTCAGTGCTTGACCTCTAACACAACCCCCCCCCCCCCCCCCCTGCCTTACACTGTCCGTAAACCAGATTTAAGCTTTTAAAAATTACTTTTCTCGGTTTTTGTGTCAAACGACTCGAGGACCATCCGCGGCACGGGCAGACATCTTGTTACAGGAAGTGGCGAAACCCACTTCTCCCCCTCCCCCACCCTCCACACAATTCACTTGGGTTATTCTCCCAGGGAAACCCCAGCAAAGTCGAAACAAAGAGAAGATGAACCCAACCCACCCCAACGCTAACAGGTCCGGTAGCCCGAAGGCAAAAGAATTTGACTGAAGATATTTAATTCAAACCGGAGGTGATTTCGTTGCAAGAGATAACCACAGTTTGAACACTTTCGCACTGTATAGCAGAATTTCTTTAGACGTCAAAACCAGGTTTTTCTTGACTTCCAGATCTGCTTCTAGAACCCGGAAGTCGGGGCGTTTATTAAAGTTCACAATCACGTGACGTAGTTTATCTTTAGAAAGCACGTGCTGGGTACCGGACAGTGCCAGAAGCGGTGTTGCTGAGTCATCATAATTAAACAGTTCCAGAAATAGAACTCTGCATTTAAAAAAATAAAAAATAAAATCCTAGTAGAACGTTATATTTAATTAACAGCTACACAAAGAGAGTTCTTCTGTACTTCTGAAACATGGAAATTACGGACTTTAAAGTACATAGTTAAAAAGCTCTAAAAAAATCTACAGTTTCGTATTTTTATATTATATTGTAGCGAAGTGCAATTAAAGAAAAATAGAAATGTAAAATAAAAATAACACGTTAGCTATTTTATTTAAGAATCTAGGATTAAACAGAATCCAATTAAATAGCTAAAAAGTTCTAATGTATGTTTGAAGCAGTGTACCACTATTGAGATAATGATAATCAATTAACTTTACCCTGAAAACACTTTATAAAGTATATGAAAAATATAAAGTACTTTAGCTCAGACTATCTCATCAAAATACATCTTGAATTTTCAAGTACAAAATTTAAAAAATAACAACCATTTTACAAATTTTTTTTTTTTTGCAATCGTAAGGTATCTTCATTAATAGAACTCATTATTTACTCTTGTTTGTTGAAAAGATTACCATAAATCTCGTGTGATTCAAATGTGTTTCAAAAACATGGTAAATCTCGTCTACTAGGTGAATACAATTTACTTGCCTTATTTTACCTCCAGTCTGCACAGATAACAGGTTGTTAAAAAATAAGTTAATTAATTCTGTTTGACTTTTAAATGTAGATTCGTGCCTTATTTGATCTTAGCTGATTAGAAAACTGTAAATGTAATTCGATTAAAGTAAGTGCGGTATCCATATTGTCCGTTTGGGAAATATTTCTTGAACAAAGGCACAAGAAGTAATTGTACGGGCTTAATACATTTCAACAAAGCACTTATATAGGCCTATATTATATATATATATATATATATATATATATATATATATATATACAAATATATATATATATATATATATATATATATATATATATATATATATATATATATATATATATATATATATATATATATATAAAACTTCGTCAATAAATAACACGACACAGCAAGAGCGTCAGGACACACAGAAAGTTAAGCCATCACTTTGACTGTTAAGACAAAATTAATAATTTTGACTATCTAGACACAGGATGTATTACTCTGAATATCCCTGTACTTTAAGAAAATTCAATTAAACCCAAGGCTTATACCTCCAAATTTTGCTTGCCCATCCCTGCCACTAATTCCCATCCCCACCCCCAAGTTGCATCAAACCCCCACCCCACCCCCCAAGTTGCATCAAACCCCCACCCCACCCCCAAATTGCATAAAACCCCCGCAGACCAAATCCGCACGTGACAACTGATCCTCTATTTTACGCCGGTCTAATTTTAGACATCAAATCCCCGTCCCCCCACCCTAACCGCCCCACCCAGGTATGCCGACCCTTAATTCTACACAATCTTCACCACAATCTTCATCACAATCTTCATCACGATATTCTCCGGACTTTCCAAACCAGCCCAACTTTTGTTCGTGATACGACCCAAGCTGGTTGGTTTTTTTAAAGACAAGAAGGTTGATGGATCGTCATCCGATGATTGTCAGCTTAGAGGTACCGTGGGATGCCAGATCTGGGCTACACTAATGCTGGGTAATGCTAAGGTGGGGGGGGGAGTAGGGTATCAGCTGACTGGGGTAACTGGTTGATGGGCTGTGTCGTGTACGGGTCACGCGAGTGGCAGGAGTTATAAGGTATGGCAGGACTTATAAGGTATGGTAGGACTTATAAGGTATGGCAGGACTTATAAGGTATGGTAGAACTTATAAGGTATGGTAGGACTTATAAGGTATGGTAGGACTTATAAGGTATGGTAGGACTTATAAGGTATGGTAGGACTTATAAGGTATGGCAGGACTTATAAGGTATAGCAGGACTTATAAGGTAGGCAGGACTTATAAGGTATGGTAGGACTTATAAGGTATGGTAGGACTTTAAGGTATGGCAGGACTTATAAGGTATGGCAGGACTTATAAGGTAGGGCAGGACTTATACGGTATGGCAGGATTTTTAAGGTATGGCAGGACTTATAAGGTAGGGCAGGACTTATAAGGTATGGCAGGACTTATAAGGTATGGCAGGACTTATAAGGTATGGCAGGACTTATAAGGTATGGCAGGACTTTAAAGGTATTGCAGGAATTATAAGGTATGGCAGGAGTTATAAGGTATGGCAGGACTTATAAGGTATGGCAGGACTTATAAGTTATGGCAGGACTTATAAGGTATGGCAGGACTTTTAAGGTATGGCAGAACGTATAAGGTATGGCAGGACTTATAAGGTATGGCAGGACTTATAAGGTATGGCAGGACTTATAAGGTATAGTAGGACTTACAAGGTATGGCAGGACTTATAAGGTATGGTAGGACTTACAAGGTATGGCAGGACTTATAAGGTATGGCAGGACTTACAAGGTATGGCAGGACTTATAAGGTATGATAGGACTTACAAGGTATGGCAGGACTTATAAGGTATGGTAGGACTTATAAGGTATGGCAGGACTTATAAGGTATGGCAGGACTTATAAGATATGGCAGGACTTACAAGGTATGGCAGGACTTATAAGGTATGATAGGACTTACAAGGTATGGCAGGACTTATAAGGTATGGTAAGACTTATAAGGTATGGCAGGACTTATAAGATATGGCAGGACTTATAAGGTATGGTAGGACTTATAAGGTATGGCAGGACTTAAAAGGTATGGCAGGACATACGAGAAGAGGGTATGGGTAGGCAAACATTACAAGGCGTGTTATGAAACGCAAGGACACTCAAGAGATAACAGGACACACCAAGTGCGTCAGGACACACCGAGTGCGTTAGGACACACGGTAAGTTAACCCACACAAAATATCCACACACAAGTTGCAGTTTATCAGGTATAAGTAACACCTGGTTCGGACATTATAATAGCATTAGGTTTCAACATCTAGAACTTATGATATTATTTATACTGTCTGTATGTCAATCCGAGTGGACAGTAAATGACACTCAAAATTTACAAATACTTGAGTAGGCCTAATTCATAACATATAGTTTTTTTTTAGCTGTACTTTTAAGGTTACTGTTTATTAGTACAAGTAACTGTGTGTGAGTGTGTGTGAGAGAGAGAGAGGGAGTTTGTGGGGAGATAAGAGTGTGAGTAACCTGACACTTCTACCAAAATGTGTGTGGATACCCATACTGACAAGAGCATTAACCATTGGTTACTTGTTTACATGTGGATTAACTCCCCTTAGCTTGTACTTTAACACGACGTGTCTACATCGAATAATTTTTGCTAATGTATTCTCGCCCTGGGAGAAGGTTTTGAATTATCGTGGCGCCAGAAGGTTTCTGCAACTTGCAGATTTCTGATGGAACTTTCGGTAATCAGAGTCGACAGGCAATACACGGTGTAAAAATGAGACAGCTGTCTACAGCAGCATACAGGCTGTACTCCAGCATACATAGACTTTGATAAGCTTGGAGTACTCAAGCATACATAGACTATGATAAGCTTGGAGTACAGCATACATAGACTAAGATAAGCTTGTACTCCAGTATACATAGACTATGATAAGCTTGGAGTATTCCAGCATACATAGACTATGATAAGCTTGGAGTACTCCAGAATAGACTATGATAAACTTGGAGTATTCCAGCATACATAGACTATGATAAGCTTGGAGTACTCCAGAATAGACTATGATAAGCTTGGAGTATTCCAGCATACATAGAATATGATAAGCTTGGAGTATTCCAGCATACATAGACTATGATAAGCTTGGAGTAATCACAGCATACATAGACTATAATAAACTTGGAATACTCCAGCATACATAGACTATGATAAGCTTGGAATACTCCAGTATACATAGACTATGATAAGCTTGAAGTACTCTAGCATACATAGACTATGATAAGCTTGGAGTATTCCAGCATAGATAGATTATGATAAGCTTGGAGTACTCACTGCATACATAGACTAGGATAAGCTTGGAGTACAGCATACATAGACTATGATAAGCTTGGAATACACATGCAATATACATGGACGTGTAAGTGTAAAGTATGATTAAGACATAAAGCAGGCTTTACAGTACACTAAGCTTTCAGCATAGCATAGGCAGATGTATGCTCTGATTGTAAAGCATGGTTGCAGACTTTTGATTAAGCTTCCAACATATACACATTTAGGATGCAATATGTTGTTTGGGACATACGCGTTCAAAATAAATCCTGTATAAAAACACTTGTGTTGAAAAAAAAGACAAATATTCATACTCGACGCTGCAAAAACCTATCTTTTGCCATCATATTTTTGCGGGTTTATTGTGTTTTTTAAATTATTTTTTAATGTGGGGGGGGGGAGTTTTGACTTCATAATTTTGCATTTAAAAATATTGTTTATAACTGAGTTTTACCATATATCTTGCACTTTTGAAGACTAGTAAAGTGTGATGAAAATGGATCATAATTCCTAATCTTGAATAAGCTCTGATATTTTCTAGATTAATTCCTGTTTTAAAAAAAAAGGTAAATTGCTCTTTGAGAGGGGTGAGGTTGAAGTGACCGTTATTTTTGTGGAAGGATGTCAGAGTTCTTGTGACGATGTGTGACGAGGGGACTTAATTTATGGAAGACGCTTGACTATATAAAAACAAGAATTTATTTTAAACGTGAATTCATACATTATAATGTAACATGTATAAATCTTACATACTCTTGTCGTAGTACTATCCTTTTTATGAAGTTACTACTCGGAAACAGATGTTTCGGCAGAAATACGAAACTCAATAGTTCTGCGCATGCGTAGTGACCTCAATAGCTGCACTAGGGTTAGGGCTAGGGTTAGGGTTAAGGTTAGGGTTAGGGTTAGGGTTAGGGTTAAGGTTGGGGTTAGGGTTAGGGTTAGGGTTAGGGTTAGGGATATGGATAGGAATATGGATAGGTTTAGGGTTCTGCGGTTTTTTGGTAAACACACACATGTGCATTATCATCGAAAACATAATCGAAAAATGAAGGCAGTAGTTACTTTCCTTATCGCATGCGTACCTTTTTCAGGCTAAAATCGGCCATTTGTTTTATTAGCTATCATAAATTACTTAATTAAAAAAGATAATCATAATTTTATGTCAGAATCCAGGTAATAGGTTTTAAAAAGTAGCCTACACCTGGTTTTACATAGCTATGTGGATTTTAACGAAAAAAAATATAATGAATATAAGATTACAATTAATATCTAGATCTAGGCTGATAAAAACTTTCCAGTGAATATAAGCTTTATCTAAAGATCTACACCGTATTCAACATCCTACAAACATCAAAAGGTGTCGCTAGTTAATGACCGGGCGAGAAGATGTAAGCTCCTTATCTCATTGATCGAACGCCAGCGTGCCAAGCCCTGCTTTACAGATGTATTCTAACACAACGAAATAGATCCTGTTGGCTCTTTGATGGTCTATCTAGCTCTTGGTTTATTAATTCTACATCAAAGGTAATTATTTAAAAACAAAGTAGTCGGCTAATTTCAGCGACTTTTATTGCCATTTTAAAACGGTTTAAAGTCATTATGTAATGTGTAATGAAAGCAGTGCCGTTTAATGGGCTGTCGAGGTGATCACTTAATGAAACACCAAGTCTATTAGGCCGTTTTGGCTCTGGCTGTTTAGATCGGAGTTTATAAACTCAGGTTTTAAAGCAGAGACGCCGTGTGGTTGGGTATGAATCTTCATCAAAGGACGTGTGCCGATATGACGTAACAGTAGATAAAAAAAATAAGATACAAATAAGATAAAAAAAGGAGGGGTGGATAGGGCACACCCCCGGAAAGACAGTTAATGACAACACTAGAAAGGCTCTGGTTAGGAATTCACGGGGGATGGAAAACGAGGGGTGGGGGTGGGATGGAAAATGTTATAGATTAGACCAAAAGTAAGATGAGGCAGGTTGAATTTTCAAGACGATTTAAAAACTAATTAGGTCCCAGGTGTGTTCCCCTTTCCCTCATATGTTACCTTGTACGTCCCCTAGACTAAGAACATATATCGCCAGGTAAGTATCTATGGCAATCAACTCTACATGGACTTGAAATACTTGTTCAACGCCATTATTTTGTGATCGACAACCGCATGCTTACACTGCTCATTAACCTGAAGTGAGGCCTAATGAATTAATTGCTGGGTTCATTTAATTAATGAACGGATGAGTCTACCGCAACATCACTGGCTTACGTCACCCGCTTACATCGAAAAATCACTAGTTTACATCACCCGCTTACATCTCACATGCTTACGACGCCTGCTTTCATCACCCGCTTACATATTCCCTGCTTACATCACATGCTTACATCTCACCTGCTTACATCACAAAATCACTTTCATACATTACCCGCTTACATTTCACTCACTTACATCTCACCTGCTTACATCACCCACTTATATCTCACCTGCTTACATCAACCGCTTACATCTCACTTGCTTACACCGAAGAGTTAAAGCTTGCTGGACTTGTACTTGTATACAAACCCGCCCTGGTTCCTGCTAATTAAATTGATTAGCTAATGAGCTTGATTCTAACATGAGACTCCGCAGGTACACCAGTCACTGTCGCAGGCGTGTTGTAAACAGGCGGATGGAGAGAATGTCAAACCAATTCATCATGTTGTGGTGGCGGCTAAAGGGTTAAATCTCTGTGGCTGAGACACCCAATAAACATCAACAGAGAACTACCACTGATTGATTGATTCGTTCATCGATCTCACATCTGAAATCACGTGATGCCCGTGAGAACTCGGCAAAAAACGTGTTCTGTGGTCACCCGGCTAAATGTAATACATCCACATAAATGTAATACATCCACATAGATGTAATACATCCACATAGATTTATTAAATGTGATAACGATCAGTGTTTCTTCCAGACTTTTTTCTCCGGGGTACGGTAAACTTTCTTCGGGGGGGGGGGGGGGGGGGGGCGGACACTGTTAAAAGTATATATTTTCTATATAAATTATATACATTTCATTTCGTTCGGGGGGGGGGGGGGGGCGAAGAGATGCCTGGAAGAAACTCTGTATACGATACTATCCAGAAGACGAATTAACTGTCAGTGTCTAAGTAGATCAGTATCTACTCAGTGCTGTCTAACTATGTGAAACGTAATGAAGCCATATGTAGACTAGGGCAGGTTTTTTTCTATACAATGGTGCAAGAAAGTATTGTATCACGAATTAGTGCAGCCTATCGTAAATTAGTAAAACCAAATGTATTTATCTCGATTTAGTGCAACCTATCGTAAATTAGTAAAACCAAATGTATTTATCTCGATTTAGTGCAACCTATCGTAAATTAGTCAAACCGAATGTATTTATCTCGATTTAGTGCAAACTATCGTAAATTAGTCAAACCAAATGTATTTATCTCGATTTAGTGCAACCTATCGTAAATTAGTCAAACCAAATGTATTTATCCCCATGTTTATGTCCCGTCTAACCCCACACCCCAGAGTTTTCCAACGTACTTTATCACTACCAGCCACCCCAAATGGAAGCAATAAACTAAGAATTACTTCCCTTTACTCTGTGGGTCTGGGTGATGAGGCTTTTGTCCCCTTAAAGCTGCGAGCCCTAGCCTCGACTGTCTGCAAATTCGACAAATCTCCGAGCACTTGTAACGAGGGGTTGTCGGCCCTGTCATTAAGTCCAGGGTCTTTAACTTGGTCGGTGGTGGGTAGGACTGTGTGTACTCTTTATCTCGTTCTTTCAAATTCAATTGATGAATTTGGTCGTTTAGTATGTGAATTGGTTTTTCCATTGGGTAATTTGGTCGTTCAGTGTGTAGATTCGTTCTTTCAATTGTTGAATTTGGCCGTTTAGTGTGTGTGTGTGTGTGCTCTTTCAGTGTGTAAATCTGGTCGTTCAATGTGTGAATTTGGTCATTAAATGTGTGAATTAGTTTTTTCAATAGTTGAATTTGGTCGTTCAGTTCGGAATTTGAAAAAAAGCTGAATGTTCCCATACATTTGACGTTCTATATATTATTTTGTTGGCTGAAATTTCACATAATACGAAAGAATCGAATAATGTGAAATCTGAAAAAAGAAAAAAATTAAATGCCTGTGGCTTCCCTTCCACCTCCATTATTTGGCAACATTGGCTGGTTGAATAATTAAAATATCAGATAATTAAATTTTAGCCATAATTAAGTTTTTGTTTTTCATTCTGACACATTGATCATCAACACACTGTTATTTGAAGAAAGGTAAAGGTCGGTATGTAATAATATCTCAATATTTCAGATCAAGTGTTAAATTTTAACTACGTGTTAAAGTTAATTGTTGACCTACAGTTAGTGTTAACTCTTGGATTTGGGGCTGATATTATTATAATGGTACACATTATGGTTTCTTTAAAAAATGATTACCTTAAAAGTTTTATAATTTTTTTTAAAAGTTAGAATTTAAACTGAAATCATCATATGTAGCCTATTTGAACAGACTGCATCACGTCATTTAAACAATAAGTCAACACTTGCAGGAGCTAAGCGAACTTGCCATAAAAAATTATAGGGAATTATTCTGTTATCAGCCAATGTCTCATTTTTACCTTTCTTCTAACTAGTTTTTTTTAGTTGTATCGGCTGTCTCAAACAGGTTTGTTTTTTTCCATTTTATTCGAGCGTTTTATTCCCCTTTGAAAAGAAAAGTCTCTGCTTAGATATAAAGCTCATTAACATCTAATTAAAACAATTAGAAGAGATCTTAATGAACTCGGTGCTCAAACACAGAGACCTGTTGCTGACACTTCCTGGGCTTCCTTTTGGGCGCGCATGCGCAACACACCATTGAGTGAGAACAGAAACATCCGGTTAAAAACAATATGCGTCCGGAGTATGCAAATTCCAATGGAGATCTTTATTTTGGCGTTCATTTCCTGGTGTTTGTGAAATCTGGTCAGTAATTTTTTAACAGTTTGGGAATTATAGAAGGTTTTGGCTTTCTGCAACTTTATGGTTTGAGAATTATAAGGAGTTTTGGCTTTCTGCAACTTTATGGTTTGAGAATTATAAGGAGGTTTGGCTTTCTGCAACTATATGGTTTGAGAATTATAAGGAGATTTGGCTTTCTACAACTTTATGGTTTGAGAATTATAAGGAGATTTGGCTTTCTACAACTTTATGGTTTGAGAATTATAAGGAGGTTTGGCTTTCTGCAACTTTATGGTTTGAGAATTATAAGGAGGTTTGGCTTTCTACAACGTTATAGTTATATGGATTTCTGCGTTCACTCAGTTGTGTGCTATAAGTATCCGATATCCGGTGCAACTACATATAGCGGTGCGATTATAGAATTTCAATTTAAAATACAATTTTTTTCTAGTGTGTAATAAAGTTTTATCTAATGAAATAATTGTGATTAAAAACAATATAGTGTAACAAGCGATATGACAAATCGCTGCCGAAAAAAAATATACAAGTGATTAGTGCTCTTTACAAAGCGGCCTTTGCCAAATTTTCAAAGTATATTATAATCTTCTATTATAATCCTCATTCTTAGATCTAAACAAATCTAATCACAACCCGAAGTTACCCTTCTTCTAACCCTTACACCCAACCAGGACACATTTGCGTGCCTTACGATCGGCTAAAATTTACCGCCTAGTCCTATGTAACGAAAAATAAACTTAAATAAAAAATGAACAAATAAATATTACGTATGACTAGTTTAGTTTCCCAGATGAAAATAAATTACTAACTCTAGCCAAGGACTCCACCCCACCTCTCATGTCATGCCTGTGCTAATTAAGCCGACCGATTTCCAGTCACATTAGTTGATTGCTAAGATCACTAAGACGGTTAATTACATTAGTAGCGTAACAGGGAGGGGGGGGGGGTCGATAATTTAAATTAATTTATAACCAGTCAGTCAGTCAGTCAGTCAGTCAGTCAGTCAGTCAGTCAGTCAGTCAGTCAGTCAGTCAGTCAGTCAGTCAGGCACACAAGTGTGAGTTACAAAATATGTCCCTTATCATTCAATCATTTAAGCTAAATATAGCATCAAGGTTGTGTTGCTGTTGTTTTTTTCTCGAAATAAACGAAACTCAATTTTAAGTTAGGAACTCTCAATGATGTGAGCACTAAAATTTGGTGTTACAGATTAAGTGGTGTCAGAAAATCACATGGGTGAGTGCTGCAATTCAAATCACGATTGTGCAAATTTAAATCATGATTGGTCAAATATAAATGGTATTGTTTTAATTCAAATCAGGGTCTTTCAAAAATACATCACATTTTCTTCATATAGGCCTAAACATCAGTAATGTTTAAATATACATTAGTATTGTATACATTAGTATTGTTTGAATATAACTCAGCTTATTGATTAAACTGAATAAGTTCATCAATCATTAGAACAGCAAAAATCGCAGAATTCGCATTAAAATAAGCTGATTAAAATGAATCACCGTCCACATCCCTTATAAGTTAGACATAGATATCCTTATTAACGTCAATTGCTGATTAAAAAAGTTATTGATTTATTGACAAAGTGTCGCATTTTATTTTCATTTATCGAGTTATTACAGACACGTTGTCAACTGGTTAAAACGCGAACATAAACATATTTTATCATACAAGTTCTTAACAGGAGTGAGATCCCCTACATTTTTCTTCTGTATTCGGGTATATAACTTACAGGGTTGAGATGGTACTTCTGGTGGAGTTGAGCTATTGAAATATAGAAGTTTGTGACAAAACCGCTCGTTTAAAAAAAAACACATTGGCTAAAGATACTTAGAATATGGTACTTTATGAGAAAGTGATATGGAAATATCAAACTGAAGTTTTTTTTTTGAGAAAACAGAAAGTACCAGAAATTGCAATAAGGTTGGCGTAAACTTTCCTTTAGGATCTACATACATATTCACGAACTTCTGTCGACCTAACTTACGCGGTTTTCAAGTTATACTGTTCACACATAAACAGAATACCATGTTACTTCCGGTTACCGGAAATCACTTGGAAATTGACAGAAACCTACGTATTGGATCTAATACTTGCATGTAAACTTTGCTCACCTAACTTTTGAGAAACCAGAAATTGAGCAAGGTACCCCTTACAGTTGTTGGAAATTTATCAAAATTCTTTAGAAATCTGCATATAAAATCTAACACTTACGTGCAAGATTTCTTCCACATAACTTAAACGATACTTCAGTTATCAACATACACCGACATACAGATACGAATGCAAAACAGGAGTTTTCCGTCTCAGGAATGTGTAAACTGTCTATATTTGTAAGTCTCAATTTCACTTTTTTTTTGTGCATGTTTACCATTTACAATACACCCCTCTCTACTTCCTATACAAGAAAGTAAAAATAAAACAGCGAAAAAGCGTATTGTGTTTAAACCGAATGAAAATGCCATTACAGCAGGGTTTGCTGACGACATTGTGTACTGCAAGAGGCCGCTGGAGACGGTCTTCTGGCAGACGTGGCATGTATCCGTTTCATCAACAAAACCTGGTCTGTGTAATCTTAATTACCTCCGCCCCAACACCCGTCTTTACACTCGTAATCAAATCATCAGCCTCGCTTTCATTTGAGCGAAAATAATCCTGATTATCTCAAGGGACAGCTCTGGGGGTGGTCGGGAACATGCGGTGATAGGGTAAACATGGGGAATTGGGGGGTGATTCGTGGTGAGATCTGGTGATTTGTGGTGACTTCTGGTGAGATAGGGAGACTTGTGGTGACTTGTGGTGATTTGTGGTGATTTGTAGAGACTTGTAGTTACTTGTGGTGAGATATGGTGACTTATGGTGCTTTGTGGTGATTTGTAGTGACTTCTGGTGACTCGTGGTGACTTGTGGTGACTTGTGATGACTTGTGGTGACTCGTGGTGATTCATGGTGAGATGGGGTGACTTGTGGTGAGATGGGGTGACTTGTGGTGACTCGTTGTGACGTGTGATAACCAGTGGTGAGAAGGAGTGAGAAGTGGTGAGAAGTGGTGACTTGTAGTGTTGAAATCAATATATTAAATACTTAAAGACGTTACTAATGTCTTTTAGTCATACACACACACACACACACAACTTTATTTTCAAGAAGAAATTGATCTGCGTATATACCAAATGTACTAGATTTACAGTTTACTTTCAAGTGTTTTAGTATTTTATTATTTACATAGAACTAAGATTTCATGAATTATTCCTAAGTAGTCAGAGTCTCTTCACCACAGACGTACATGATTAAATATAAAATTAACTCTTTGAACATTCAAAGATGTTAAATTAGCATTACATGATAATGTTAACGGACTGTAACGACCGAAATTATTGTTTTATTTTCTGCAATAGTTCAAGTAATTGTTCAATAAAAGAAAATAACGGAATTTTCAAAGCTTGTAGTTAGATGACTGATTGTCATAAAAGATGGGCTGGGAATGGGGTTGGGGGTCGGGCAATCGACTGTACCAGGCGACACTTAATTGTGTGGTTGCGGGGTATTCAGAAGGCAAAAGGAAAAACTCGACGGGCAATGAAAACTAGGGACGGTGGATGGGAGAATATGACACAAGACTAGATCTCTAGATCAGAATAGAGAATTTATGACTGCTCCTGTTGGCGATGTACATTTTCCTGACACTACATGCTAACAAAACAAGGCATGGGTGTAGGTCACAGGATGGACACAGCTCAGACCAGGATGTTTGAACGAGCCAGAATTACAGGGAACGTGCGGTCAAGCGCTAGCGTATACAAACACAAACCCGCTGTACGACGCCGTTTTGTACACACAGAATATATAACTAGGCGTTCTCAGGCATGTTTTTACTACTGACAAGATAAACCACAAGCTAATTCTATTTAAACTTCGTGTTTCGGGCAGTGGCGTAGGCGAATGGGGTTTGGGGGGGGGGGGCTCATAACCCCCTCCCATGGACCCCGACCCCTATATATATATATATATATATATGACTATATATATAGTCATATATATATATATATATATATATATATATATATATATATATATATATATATATATATGACTATATATATATGACTATATATATAGTCATATATATATAGTCATATATATAGTCATATATATATGTATATATATATATATATATATGACTACCGGTATATAGGATTATATACGTATGGAAACATTTTTGAACCCCTCCCATGACCAATTCCTGGCTACGCCACTGGTGTCGGGTACACACGTAACGAAACTCTAACGATTCTAGCAACAGTCCACTTAACCTTTGAGATAACCGAAAAACAGAATCATTGTGATGATTGATGATTAAACGAAACAATTCAACACAATAAAAACTGTTGAAACAAGCGGAAATGAACAAATATTTGTTTAGACAGCAAGCTGATTAACAAGGTATTTTTCCAGATAGAAAATTAATTTTCCTGTTGCTAGCAACATGTAAACGGTAACAAAATTTCTCATTCGTTTCATTTCTCGACATCAACAAGTTTCCCGATCTCCCACAACCGGAAATCTCTTTCTACTTTCGTTATGTCTTCCATTCTTTGTCGACACCAGCTTTCTGTTTCCTGTTTTCATTTCAATCAAATTCTTTTCAGAGACGCAATTATCACAATACATACAATTTTTGAAAATAATTTATTGTTGTTTTTTTAAAGACAATAAAAATGTAAAAATTTAAAAAATCGATGAATATTCGCGGCAGTTAAAATGGAAATTTTTGTTTGCTCAATATGGAATTACATTGGTTTTTTTTTTATTTTTTAAAACTATTTTTAGAATTTACAGCATGGGAAAGATATTTATCGCTTTAGCGGGTACTTTATTCAAGGACAATAATTGCTATACAAACACAAGTTGTTTTAATGGCGCTCATTATACACATCTAACAAGATGTACGTTTTTATTTTAACCTGATGCCTGTACTTTACAGAGTTTCTTCCAGGCATCTCTTCGGAAATTTTAGTCCGCCCCCCCCCCCCCCCACCCGACAATTTCAGGTGCACCCCAGAAGAAAAAAGTCTGGAGGAAACACTGGTACTGTATGGTATGATCATCACGACACGAAGTTTACTATATATGTGTAGAATACATGCCTAGGTTTTTTTTAATATTAAATATTTTCTTGTAACATTGGAAAGACAGGGCATATTCTCGTAGCTATAAAAATCATCAGGACATGCCATATTTCCGTTATCTTGAAAAGCAAACCTTTAATTAAGTATGCTTGCTTTCTGTCACAAACTTAACTAGAATTACACCCGTCCTTATTTAAACATTGCAAAATATTTGACTTTATTCCTGGGGGTGGGGCAGAGATAGGGGTCTGGGAGGGGGGGGGGATAGCTGCCCTACTCGTGACTGGATCGCCATTTAACAAGAGACATGAGACAACCAATTAACTTTACCTCAACACTACTGAAGCCATGTATTTGTTCGTAAATGATCTACTACCCCCCCCCCCCATCCACCTCGAAAATCCAACATGTAGTCACCCCGTACAAAATGATAATTGCGCGCTAATTAATCCTGTCAAGCTAAACATGCACATTTACTCACACAGCTTCGTATTACTGCATACACAGCTGCACATTAGTGCACGGCGCTGCACCGTGAAATAATCAGACGCTGCACGAATGCCCACGTGATCGTGACGTCAACTGCCCTGTTATTTAACATTCCAGCCATACGTCGACCTTGACCTCCCCGCCCCACGGGGCCAACCAGAGGTCAAGCCGCTGTCCACGTGATTTAGCAACCCGTCCCATATTTGACGTACATCTATTTTCATCTCATCCCCCGCCCATCCCCCCCCCCTCCCTCCATTTCTTCCCTCCCAGCTTTGAAGTGCATCTATTTTCATCACATCTCCCCACCACCATTTCTCCACCTCCCCACATTTTCCCCCTCACATCTTTGGAGTATATCTATTTTCATCTCATCACCCCTCCCATTCCCCCCTTTCTCCATTTCTTCCCTCCCAGCTTTGAAGTACATCTATTTTCATCACATCTCCCCCACCACAATTTCTCCACCTCCCCACATTTTCCCCCTCACATCTTTGGAGTACATCTATTTTCATCTCCCCTCCCATTTCTTTCCACCTCAACTCCATTTCTTCCATTCTACACCCCTCCCATCCCCCTGCCCCCATTTTCCCCCTAACATCTTTGAAGTACATCTATATTCATCAGATCTCCCCCCCCCCATTTTCTCCCCTCCCCATATTTTCCCCCTCACAGCTTTGCCGTACAAACATGGAATCTCCCCTTTCTCACGTCACATATAATCTCCCCTGAACACATATCCCCCTCTTCCCATTTCTTCCCTCCTATTTCTCCCCTACGAGATCTCTCCGTCCATTTTTTCCGTCACATCAATACTGTAAATAATCTCCCTTGAACACATATTCTCGTTTCTCTCCCATTCCCCCTCCCAGTTCTTCCCATCCCATTGTGTGCATTCATCTATTCTCCCAATGTATCCCATATTTTTACATAGTTTATAATCTGCATTAAAAACAAACCACGGCAGCTCCTAGAATTTAAATAAGATAATAGTATGCTCAGCTATTTCTTTTAATGGCACAACTCTAGTGAGATTTTGAATTTTTATATAATTTCAATACCGATATATTTGCTTGTAGGTAAAATCTGTAAAAAGCAGACTGACAAAAAAAATGGCACCCGCTGTTTATCTTCAAATCTCTGACAGATGTTCTGAATTTTTTACGGCAGATTTTCAGACTAATTAGAAACTATTTTGCCACAAGTAGGCTATTTGATAAATTAATTTCCTAATTGTATTAATGTTAATAACTTTGGCTATTCCGTCTTGGTATTTTTACTATTATTATGTCGTCTTTAAATTAGATTTTCATTAGGTAGACACCAGACAGAGACTTTCCGTGAACTATATGGCAAGTCTAACCTGACGTCACACATCCGCCCACCAGGCCATAATTGGCCAGGAAAACTAAACGTTTCAATTTTTAAAGCAATAAAAAAATCGATTTTCGTCGGGGTTTTTTTTAAAGCAAAAGAGAGGAATAATAAGGGATTAATGCAGAAGATTAAAGAAAGTTTACTTTCAGATGTAAGGGGCAGTAGTGAAATAGATAATGTAGGGCGAATTAAGAGAATGGTATGTCAAGGTTGTAGTTAGGTACTGTGAAGTCAGTGACGTCACAATGTTAAAGACGTCAACTAGTTCATCACTTTGTTAAAGACATCACTTAGCTAGGAACTTTGTTAAAGATTTAGCTAGGAACTTTGCTAAAGACGTCAATTATCTAGACACTTTGTTAAAGACGTCAATTATCTAGACACTTTGTTAAAGACGTCACTTAGCTAGGCACTTTGTTAAAGACGTTAACTAGTTCATAACTTTGTTAAAGACGTCACTTAGCTAGGCACTTTGTTAAAGACGTCAGTTAGCTAGGCATTTTGTTAAAGACGTCAGTTAGCTAGGCATTTTGTTAAAGACGTCACTTAGCTAGGCACTTTGTTAAAGACGTCAGTTAGCTAGGCACTTTGTTAAAGACGTCAGTTAGCTAGGCATTTTGTTAAAGACGTCACCCAGGTAAGCACTTTGTTAAAGACATCACTTAGCTAGGCACTTTGTTAAAAACGTCACTTATCCAGGCACTTTTTTTAGACGTCAGCTTATCCAGAAAATGCTTATGTTCGAGACTTAGTTCAGCTGCTGAGATTTTTTTTCTTAAAAAATTCTTCACAACAACAAAAATAAAAACAGTCGACCTCCAGCAATAACTGCATAATATATTGGACCATTAAAGCCGTTTCTGTGTATCACTCGCTGAGGCACCGGAAAGATTTTCAGTTAAAAAATCTATCGTTTTAAATGCCGTAACAACATTCTAGGCAATATGGTTGTTTATTTATTGATGGTTTGGTATTTACATCAAAGTCGTAGACTCTGGCTTTAGGCTATTTAAAAAAATATTTTCAATTTTACGACTTTAAAGAAAACTCAAATGACAACAATTAACATGCAACATTATTGCAGGATGCAATTTAACATCGACAACATGACTTACACACAGGCTCTCACACACGCACGTATAGACACACACAGACACTCGGGGACACACACACACACACACGCATATATAGACACACACAGACACTTCGGGGACATAAAGAACAGCCACACCCCCGGACATAAAGAACAGACACACACCTAGAGATAAAGTACAGCCACACCCCTAGACATATAGAATAGCCACACCCCTAGACATAAAGAACTGACACACCCCTAGACATAATGAACAGCCACACCCCCAGACATAAAGAACAGCCACACCACTAGAGATAAAGAACAGCCACACCCCTAGACATAAAGAACAGCCACACCCCTAGACATAAAGAACAGCCACACCCCCAGACATAAAGAACAGCCACACCACTAGAGATAAAGAACAATCACACCCCTAGACATAAAGAACAGCCACACCCCCAGACATAAAGAACAGCCACACCACTAGAGATAAAGAACAGCCACATCCCTAGACATAAAGAACAGCCACACCCCTAGACATAAAGAACAGCCACACCACTAGAGATAAAGAACAGCCACACCCCTAGACATATAGAACAGCCACACTTCTAGACATAAAGAACAGCCACACCACTAGAGATAAAGAACAGCCACACCCCAAGACATATAGAACAGCCACACCCCTAGACATATAGAACAGCCACACCCCTAGACATAAAGAACAGCCACATCCCTAGACATAAAGAACAGCCACACCCGTGGTCATTAAGAACAGCCACACCACTAGAGATAAAGAACATCCACGCCCCTAGACATAAAGAACAGCCACACCCCTCGACATAAAGAACAGCCACTCCACTAGACATAAAGAACAGCCACACCCCTAGACATAAAGAACAGCCACTCCACTAGACATAAAGAACAGCCACTCCACTAGACATAAAGAAGCCACACGCCTAGACATTAAGAACAGCCACAGCCCTAGACATAAAGAACAGCCACACCGCTAGACATAAAGAACAGCCACACCGCTAGACCTAAAGAACAGCCACAGCCCTAGACATAAAGAACAGCCACGCCCCTTGACATAAACAACAGCCACACCCCCAGACATAAAGAACAGCCACACCACTAGAGATAAAGAACAGTCAAACCCCTAGACATAAAGAACAGCCACACCCCCAGACATAAAGAACAGCCACACCACTAGAGATAAGAACAGCCACATCCCTAGACATAAAGAACAGCCACACCCCTAGACATAAAGAACAGCCACACCACTAGAGATAAAGAACAGCCACACCCCTAGACATATAGAACAGCCACACTTCTAGACATAAAGAACAGCCACACCACTAGAGATAAAGAACAGCCACACCCCTAGACATATAGAACAGCCACACCCCTAGACATAAAGAACAGCCACACCCCTAGACATAAAGAACAGCCACATCCCTAGACATAAAGAACAGCCACACCCGTGGTCATTAAGAACAGCCACACCACTAGAGATAAAGAACATCCACGCCCCTAGACATAAAGAACAGCCACACCCCTCGACATAAAGAACAGCCACTCCACTAGACATAAAGAAGCCACACGCCTAGACATTAAGAACAGCCACAGCCCTAGACATAAAGAACAGCCACACCGCTAGACATAAAGAACAGCCACACCGCTAGACCTAAAGAACAGCCACAGCCCTAGACATAAAGAACAGCCACGCCCCTTGACATAAACAACAGCCACACCCCTATACATAAAGAACAGCCACACTCGTGGTAATAAAGAACAGCCACACCACTAATCATTAAGAACAGCCACACCACCTAGCTACTCCTACTTTTTCCAACCAACCAACCCCCGCCGTAATGACATTACCCGAGCATGATAATCTTTCCGATGAATATTGCTCTATGGATATTTTTCTCTCTCATTATTCGTACTTTTGTCTTGAGGAATCCAGTAAGTTAATTATCACCTCTAAGATTTGCAGCCATTTCCAGACATGTTTTGTGAAAATCTGCCACCAATCTTCGAGGATAAAAAAAAAATGTGAAAAAAAATAAATTTTAATCTGACGAATTTTTTTTCCGTTTCTAGTTCTTGTATTATAATTGTGTTGTTGTCCAGCCTATATTTTGATTGTATAAGCTGTTAATTAAATGCCCGTCTTGGATGTTGACCGAGATGACGCAGGCTCCGGCTGGTAAATAATTGTTTACCGATGGAGCTCTTCATTTTTAAAAGTCTGGCTTTGAGGAAATCTAGGACAGGAAACACCTGACGCAAACACGGACAATCGCTTGTCTCCCCTACATCCGTCTATTGTTAGGCAGTTTGAAGGAAAAGCGTTGGACATGGGTGTGAATAAATTTCATATGGGTCAGTATTATGGGTCTGAACACGGCATATTGGCCAGAACAAGTGGTTTAAAGTTCTAAACTTAAGGCATATGGGTCAGAACATTATTATGAGTCTGAAATTACGGCATATGGGTCAGAAAATATGGTTTATTGGTCTCAGAGTATCTTCCAGACTATTTTCTCCGGGGGGGGGGGGGGGGCACTTGAAATTTTCGGGGGGGGGGGGGGGCGGTAGACTTTCTTTGGGGGGGGGGGGGGGGGCGGACACTGTTAAAATTATATATTTTCTATATAAATTATATACATTTCATTTCGTTCGGGGGGGGGGGGGCGGTAAAAAAATTTCGGGGGGGGGGGGGGGGGGCTTGCCTGGAAGAAACTCTGATTGGTCTGAACTAACTTCTAACCCTTCTATCTACAGAATAGTCAGCATAGACCGTCGATACACGGGTCAGACCCAAAGACGTGGGTCGGACACTACGAAATATAATCCTAAAGCTGACACAAATGCGGGGATATTAAACAGCACGCCTTTAGATCGGGTGTTTTAATCGGGGCCATTTTGTGATGGAGCGATGTTTCTTACGCCAATTATTCTCTGACTAAATTATCCTAAGTTTGCTTTCAAATTGTTCTTCACGTAATTCATTCTTGAAAATATTTGTTCACACAGGTATCTTGTTCCAAAATTTGAAAGGTACTTTAATGCACACGTTTTAATATTAGGAAAATCTTCCTTTTGCAAAAACTTATAAAAACCCACCTGCCCTTCTTTGAACGTGTCTCCAGCTGCAGTTCACCTTTGCAACTGGCCACATTTGCTTCAATTGAATTCTGAAACAGTCTCACTTTTTCTGCCTTTGAATCCAAGTCAAAAAACCGCTACTGAAACTGCAGCTTGAAGTCTTTGATGATCTCGTATGCAAATGACGAGGGGAACTCAGTGGTTGCTTCAGCCTAAAGACCTTGCACTACTGAGAGTGCGTAAGTTGTTGGGTTGTACTTGTTCCAAAAAAAATGACAAGTTTGGATCTGAAAGCCTTAGGTGGGTGTATAGATCAGAAACTAAATTTCCAGCTCTTGTTTTTTTTTTTTTTACGTTCAGAAAATTTAAATGACTCGTTATGTTTGCAGCAGAGGCCAATTTCTATACCCACTCTTCATCAGGCAGTAAGTACATCAGCTTGTGGCTTGCCTTTACTTTCAAGGAAGTCACCTATCTCCTTTCTTAACTTAAATACACTTCTCAAAAAAAATTCTCGCAAATTAGCCATCTTACTGCTGTGAAATATGGTAAATCTTGCGATTCTGTATTTCTATCTTTTAACATGTCTTTGAACTATCTATATTCTCTCCGGTAACAGTGCCATACATTCTATGTAGTGAAGCCAGCTCTTGTGTTATGTTTATGTCTTCATCCACACCTCTAATGAACATAAGCAGTTGAGATGTGGAACAGCTGTCCAGCAGCTGATCCATTACAATTACAAAATTGCCAAACTTGCTTGCATTTTCCCTATTTGAGTCACGATGTTTTCCCCAATGTCTGCAACACGGCGAGCAATGGTATTTGCACCCAAAGCTACATTTTCAAATTGTTTTAATTTTCTGGGCATAGTTTCTCAGCCACCTCAAACAAACATTTATTCCGTGGACAAAAAGATCGCCGCGGGCCGGATGAGAGGACCTCGCGGGCCGCATATGGCCCGCGGGCCGTAGTTTGGAGTCCCCTGCACTAGACTTACGACCCCCCCCCCCCCCCCCCCATCTGTCTTGATCGAATTTTAATCTCATAAAACTTTTGTCTAAAACAATTTAGATTTCTAGTAGGCTATTATTATCAGACGTATGTACTCCTATCCTTGGGTTATATAATCTCTTCCTGCTGTTAAAATATACTTTAATTATTTCACCTGTTTTGAAACCGTGAACATAGAACATTTGCGTTTATTCTGTTCCAACTGTAATTTTCATTTGATCTGAATTTCAAGTTATTTTCTACATGAACTGACGTTCATTTCGTAAATCGATCAGACCTTAAGTTCAACTCGTTTACATTCTATCAACACGATACAACTCACGTGTCGTTAAAACTGACCGTTTTGTATGGTAAATAGCCATTGGTAGATTACAGGAGGTTCAGACAATGTACACATGACATCATAATTTATAGATGCACATACAGCAAGTAATTAGGGGTTACATAATTAGCGAGGTATGCCCATTGTTTAACATTAACAACTGTAAAGGCTAACATCTGCCGGGGGAAGATTTAAAGAGCGCTGAATGTCACGGAGGAAAGGGTTCGGCAATGTTGATGTCACGCAGTGGTGTATATATCTACATGTTTGTTTACACTCTACGGTCGTTTTCGATGTCACGCATTTTTTTTACGTAGACACGCCATCTTTGTCACGTAGCCACGCCTTCTTTGTTACGTAGACACGCCTTCTTTGTCACGTAGACACGCCTTCTTTGTCACGTAGACACGCCTTCTTTGTCACGTAGACACGCCTTCTTTGTCACGTAGACACGCCATCTTTGTCACGTAGACACGCCATCTTTGTCACGTAGACACGTCTACTTTGTCACCTAGACACGCCATCTTTGTCACGTAGACACGCCATCTTTGTCACGTAGACACGCCATCTTTGTCACGTAGACACGCCTTCTTTGTCACGTAGATAAGTTTTCTTTGTCACGTAGACACGCCCTCATTGTCACTTAGACACGCCTACTCTGCGACCTAGACACGCCTTTTTTGTTACGTAGACACGCCTTCTTTGTCACGTAGACACATCATCTCTGTCAACTAGAAACGCCTTCTATGTCATGTAGATACGCTTTCTTTGTCACGTAGACACGCCTTCTTTGTCACGTAGACACGCCTACTCTGTGACCTAGACATATCTACTCTGTCACCTAGACACGCCTTCTTGGTCGCGTAGAAACGCCCTGATTTTCATGCTAATTCGCATTTTTATATATATTTAAAAAAAATTAAAAAACTATTCCGAGATGAGCATTTCAAATTTGCCAAGTTCAGCGCTATTTTCATCCGTTTTGTACCCACAACATGGCGACCTTCATACACGCATTATTTACAACTCTGCTTCTTGGCGTGTTGGATTAAGAGATTAGGACAACCTACACGAGATCCTCGACACACAAGGTAAGTTTAAGGGAGGGATTAGCACGATCTTGACTTGATCTCCGACAAACACGATTAGTGTAAGAGCAATCTTGCTCACACCATTACACCCGGTGAGATGGTGTTATCGGGATTTTCCCGACACGAATTACTCGAAACCTGGGACTGTTTGCGTCAGTGGAGATGTCGGGAAATCGAGAACTTTCTCTCACATTTCATCGGGAGCTCGGAGATGCTGAGATAAAGGGGGGGGGGAGGAGTGATTGATTTGCATCTTTGCGTCGTATAGTGTACATCATGGGGGGGGGGGGGGGGAGGGGGGAAATATTTGATTACATTTCTAAAGTGTAGATGTAGACTACATCCATGTAGACATGAAATACATCGACAACAACACACGCTAAAGGCGTCCCACGGTCACCAAACAGCGGTAATTTTTTATGTTACCCCCTGGTGGTAATGTAGGAATGGCGTGGTTGAGTGGTAGTGCGCTCGAATTCTAACACGAGAGTCTCGAGTTTGGATCCCGATATGAATTTCAGCATAATGGTGACCACGCCTTTTCTTTATATGCTAATGTTAAGAAAAATGAACCCTACTACATTTGCCCAATGGATCGTTATGTCTAGAAAGGGATTTTTTACCTTACTGCGTTACTTCACGTTGTCATACTCCATCCCCAAACCAAACATTTATTGACACTGAAACAGTGAATTAGTAATGTGGAGACAGATCTATAACAATGTAGAGGCTAGACATGGAAGAAGAAGATGGCGGATGAATCAAGTGGAGGGAATGTGGTGAGGCTGAATAATGCCATCCATGGGCTGTAGATCCACAGTGATGGATGGATTGAAATGGATTGAAATGGATTGAAATGGATTGAATGTCTTGAAGCTCAAGCGAGAAGTTGCTTCCATTACAGGTCTCACCATAGCGTCTTGTTAACGGTCACAGCACGCCATATATCTTCTAGAAAAAACGTTACACACTTCCTCGCCATGAGAAGATTTCACTATATAAACTACTTGTTTACATCCAGATCTATCTACACCTATTATAAGTCATCCTGGCACGAAATTTTAACAAAATACATTTTTAAAATTATTTTCAGCCTGGGGCTATCATTGAAATTCAAATGAAAAGTCTCGTAGATGAGATTTAGTACTTTTTGCAATAGTTCCACGAATCATCTCTATGTGCTGTAGGCTGCGTATAGGATCACTCGCTAAGGCCATCATAAACTTCAGAGTATACTTATGTCTATAACATCCAACACATCTACAAGATAATAATTTTCTTTTGATTTTATCTTCTTTGCTTGCAATATCCGAAACTGTAATTATATGTTTATTATGTCTGCAAATTTAAATTACCATTCCCGAAGGCTTTATAAAAAGTTATTTCTAAATTACGAAAAAAATATCAGCACAATTGATGATATGATTCTGAAAGATTTGTCTTACTCTCCCCCACCCCGCCCTACTTCTTTAAAAAAAATGGTAACAAAAATTAGATGGAAAATAAATAAGCCAAAGCCAACAATAAAAGTTTATGACAAGGTTTTTATCATAATTAAAGTCCAACCGAGCCGCCATTCATCAAAATAAAACAGAGATGTTTTTTACGAACACATCGGCATACATGTCTAATCAAAGAGTCATTAAATTAACTGCAACTTTTTTTTTTTTGCTTTAGAAATATGCGGAAGTAAAGATAGTTTACAATACAGAGGCTGTAAGTAAATGTACATTTTGAAGATTGTACAATAAATAAAAATATACAAATCAAAAACCAACAGACAGAGGTGTAGAGAGAAACCCGATGGACAATGTAGAAGTAGGGATTGGCATAAAGGTAGAGATAAGAATATATATATATATATATATATATATATATATATATATATATATATATATATATATATATATATATATATATATATATATATATATATATATAGCCAGGAAAAAATAAACGACAGACTACAGAGATTGATGGATGGGGGAATAGATAGAAAAGTAGAAAGAGGAATAGACAGGAATAGACTTTAAAATAGACAGCGATTGACATTGGAATATAGAGAGTGATAGAAATGATGTAAAACGGCTAAAAAGATTGACCTTTACGAAAACGTGAGTTTTAAAATAGATACGTATGCTGTAATGCAGCTACGACAAACGCATCACATTTCAAGTGCTATTAAACGTTAGTTTTTTAAAGGCAACTGAAATAAATGCCAACAAATATGTAGTTTAAACACTCATATGAGACTTTAGCAACCATAAACAAACTTAGAAAAACATGCCAAGGAATAATTAATTTAAATACCCATACAAGACTTAACATGCATAAATAAAATTAGGAAAACATGCCAACAAATATTTTGTTAAAACACTCACACAAGACTTGAGCATTCATAAACAAAACTTAGGAAAACATGAAAATGAACTGAACATTTCATGGAAGATAAGTTTTTATTTATTTTTTTTTTTGCTTTATTAAAACTGGAAAATAAAAAAAGGAAGTTATTAAAACGCTTGAACTGAGATAAACGCAATTTCAAACAGTTAAAAAAGTGCGAACATATAAAATTTTCCCACTTCTTAAATTTTTTTTCCAAAAATCTCAAAAATAATCCAAACGACTGAATGTTCCAGAATTAAGCTCCTGATCTAAAGGCTCACGGATTACTTCACACGTTGAAATAAAAGCTCATCGTCTGCGAATAATATCTGCATGAAAACTTGTAGCTAAAGCAAACACACTTTCCCGCCCCTATTCACTGCAAGGCGTCAGGATGTTGATCCCTGGTGGCATTAGCCGTCTCTAATATTACACAATGTGGTATTCATCGAATGTAAGAAACACTTTGGTGATTGAAGCAATGTATTCACTGAAACTAATGGCACATTTGTTTATGTAAGCAAGGTATTCACTTAAAGTAAGCGACACATTGGGTGTTGTAAGTAAGGTATTCATCTAAAGTAAGCGACACGTGGGTGATGTAAGCTAGGTATAATGTACTATATTCACGCCTAGGTAAGCGACACTTTTGTTGATGTAAGCAAGGTATTTACTTAAAATAGTTGGCACATTTGGTTATGTAAGCAAGGTATTTACTTAAAATAGTTGGCACATTTGGTTATGTAAGTATGATATTTATTTTAAGTAATGGGCTCATTCCTCTGATGTAAGCAAGGTATTCACTTACAGTCCGATATGCACGCCTAGGTAAGCGACACTTTTGTGGATGTAAGCAAAGTATTTACTTAAAATAATTGGCACATTTGCTGATGTACACAAGGTATTCACTTGAAGTAAGCGACACAATTGTTGACGCTAGCAAGATATTTGTGTTGCTACAAGAAAGGTATTCACTTAAAGTAATTGCTACATTTGGTGATGTAAGTAATGCACCCATTATATATAGGCTATTCGGCACATTTGGTAATGTAAGCAAGGTATTCACGCCAAAGTAAGCGACACATTTTGTGACGTAAGTAAGACATTCGCTACTATTTTAACGCCACTTCTTTATAACTACTCCTATAGTGCAAGTATGGTAACAAATATTACTGCAACCATCTTAAAAACTTTTCTTATAATTTTTAATTAAAAACATTATAATCAACTCCCTAAAACCAAAGCAATTAACCATTCTCTGCGTAACATTCAAACCACGCCAAAGAAATGAGCTTACCATAAAATTCATTTAATCTTCTATTCCCGCAGCAACGCGCGGGGACGGGTACGCTAGTAGTAAATATAACATTACATATCTGCCTTTTAAAACTAAGTGATTTGAACAGAGATAAAAAGTTTTGTATAAATATCTTTGAGATAAACTTTTAATAGACTATATATGATTAGAATACATATAATTAGAAGAAAAAAAAGAATTTCGTTAAAAAATGTTATAATGTGTTGAGAATAAAAACTATAAAAATGTCTTACCTTATTCTAGAAAATAAATTAATCACTGTTAGATTGGGAGACGGGTGTCACATGATACAGACTTGAGAGGTATGACCAGATTTTTCCCCCTCTGTACAACAGTGGCAGACGCACGCGCCTAGCGCCTGCTCACGTGGGATAAACAGTGCTGCGCGCGCAGGTCACGAGCAGAAATGAGGAAAGCGGACGTCGGGCTCTGTGATATGTTACAGATCACTTTCCCCGTCGTAAAGCCATGTGATACGTCTGTAGTTTTAATACGTTTTCAATTGTTACATATCACTTTCCTTGTCGTAAAGCCATGTGATACGTCTGTTGTTTTAATACGTTTTCAATTTTGTATTGACCTGACTCACATTACGTTTCAAATATGTGTGGATGTAGATGTAGACGTTTGTTGCATAATAAATAATTTACGAAAACAAAGACTGAAGCATCGGGTCATATTGCCACAGTCGTGTTGTTATTTGCAGAACAAGGAAGTTAAAAATGTTGGGGTACGTTTAATAGATGTGACGGATAATGTCACAATAAATGAATCTTCTAAAAAAAGGGTGATCGCTAACCTTATCACTAATCCAACCCGTTCTACCATAGCCCTAACTCTATCCTAGTCATACCATAGCCCTAACTCTCGTCCTAGTCATACAATAGCCCTAACTCTAGCCTAGTCATACCATAGTCTTAACTCTTGTCCTAGTTATACCAAAGCCCTAAACTTAGTCATATCATAGCCCTAACAAAAATCTTACCCTAGCCTTAACAAATAGAGTGCGAGGAATGCACACACACCTCCCAACAAGTTAGAACGAACCCTACAAAATAGCCACAAAACTTCTCATCAAGCAAGTATGAACCCCACCAAATAACTTCTAATCAAGTTAGAACGAACCCTACAAAATAACCACAAAACTTCCAACAAGCTAGTATGAACCCTACCAAATAACTTCTAATCGAGCTAGAACGAACCCCAACAAATAGTCACTGAACTTCTAATCAAGTTAGAACGAACCCTACAAAATAGCCACAAAACTTCCAACAAGCAAGTATGAACCCTACCAAATAACTTCTAATCGAGCTAGAACGAACCCCAACAAATAGTCACTGAACTTCTAATCAAGTTAGAACGAACCCTACAAAATAGCCACAAAACGTCCTGTCAAACAAGTATGAACCCCACCAAATAACTTCTAATCAAGTTAGAACGAACCCTACAAAATAGCCACAAAACTTCCAACAAGCAAGTATGAACCCTACCAAATAACTTCTAATCGAGCTAGAACGAACCCCAACAAATAGTCACTGAACTTCTAATCAAGTTAAAACGAACCCTACAAAATAGCCACAAAACTTCCAACAAGCAAGTATGAACCCTACCAAATAACTTCTAATCGAGCTAGAACGAACCCCAACAAATAGTCACTGAACTTCTAATCAAGTTAGAACGAACCCTACAAAACAGCCACAAAACGTCCTGTCAAACAAATATGAACCCCACCAAATAATTTCTAATCAAGTTAGAACGAACCCCAACAAATAGTCACCAAACAACGTCTAATCGAGTTAGAACGAACCCTACCAAATAGCCACAGAACCTCTCAGCGAGCTAGAACAAACCCCACAACAGAAACTTGTATTGCTGTGCCACATGCCGCCCTGACAACAAACTGTAGGACGCTAATTTGCAGCTTCCTTGAGTCGACTGCTCCCGTGGTTTAATGGCGCGGGATCAAAGAGAGACGCTTGCCACGTCATTTCCGGTCTGAACTGAGCCCTGTCTTTTCCTTGGCGCTGTACTTTTTACCACGTTCAATTCTTCCAGTGAAGGTCATTTAGGGCGTTAAAATCGTTCAAGTGAAGGTCATTGAACACATTAAATTAAAGCAGTGAAGGTCATTTAACACGTCAAATCAAAATATTGAAGGTCATTGAACACGTAAAATCAAACCAGTGAAGGTCATTTAGGGTGTTAAAATCTTTCAAGTGAAGGTCATTGAACACGAAAATTAAAGCAGTAAAGGTCATTTTTACACGTCTAATTAGTGCAGGGAAGGTCATTTAACACATCAAAAGCTTCAAGTGGAGGGTGATATAGGGTATTTAAATAAGTGGAGGTCATTGAACACGTTAAAATCCTACAGGAAAGGTCAATCAAAAGGTCAAAATGTTACAGTGAACATTACTTTAGTGTATCTAGAGAGGGCCGGGTGTGTTCATCTACAATTCAGTGTGTGTATGTTTCCATAGGCATATGAGACCAATCGCATGTATCACAATAGGGGCGTGATAAAGAGTAGACATAGTGGCCAATAGTTTCACCAACACTTTGTATATGGCTGAGTATGTTACCATCATGTAAGACGGATTGTGTCACCATCCGATTTAGTGTCAGACTGGGTGGGCTACTGTCAGGCTTTACATCAGAATGCATGTGTGTCACCATCAGAATTAATGTGTCACCATCAGAATTAACGTGTCACCATCAGAATTAATGTGTCACCATCAGAATTAATGTGTCACCATCAGAATTAGCGTGTCACCATCAGAATTAACGTGTCACCATCAGAATTAATGTGTCACCACCATAACGAGTCACCAACATAATTAACGTGTCACCAACATAATTAACGTGTCACCAACAGAATTAACATATCACCATCAGAATTAACGTGTCACCATCAGAATTAACATGTCACCATCAGAATTAACGTGTCACCAACAGAATTAACGTGTCACCAACAGAATTAACGTGTCACCATCAGAATTAACATGTCACCATCAGAATTAACATGTCACCATCAGAATTAATGTGTCACCACTATAACGAGTCACCATCAGAATTAATGTGTCACCAACAGAATTAACGTGTCACCATCAGAATTAACGTGTCACCATCAGAATTAACATGTCACCATCAAAATTAATGAGTCACCACCATAACGAGTCACCATCAGAATTAATGTGTCACCATCAGAATTAACATGTCACCAACAGAAATAACATGTCACCAACAGAATTAACGTGTCACCATCAGAATTAATGTGTCACCACTATAACGAGTCACCATCAGAATTAACGTGTCACCATCAGAATTAACGTGTCACCATCAGAATTAACATGTCACCATCAAAATTAATGAGTCACCACCATAACGAGTCACCATCAGAATTAATGTCTCACCATATGAATTAACATGTCACCATCAGAATTAATGTGTCACTACCACAAGCAAAAATGACTTAGACCACAAAAACAAAAGTATCCAAACTACTTACAAACATATACATGTACACAAAAACATGGACACATCCACTTGTACACCATGAAATATATTAGTACAAACAAAAAATTAAAACCAGTCTCTATATTTTGATGTAAAAAGTTTTTATACAATATCACAAAGCAGTTAAAATCTGCAGATATAAATTCAGTTATTAGTATAATTTAAATAAATATATATATAAAACAAGTCAAGCATTTACTAACTTAAATTATTAACTTTTATCTAACATTTTATGATTTTCTTATTAGTCATTTCTTAAAGAAATGTATTTAAAATTTACTAATAAATAGGCATTCGCCTTCATAAATAATAATAATTTTAAAGAGAGAAGTATTTAAAAATACAAATTTTAGTCCATGATAATATTCTTTACTTCCATTTATAAAGTAGTTAAAACACAATACCATCTTATGATAGGAGCTTACTCTTGTATTTTAAATGTACCCCATGGCGTTTGTATCCTACCAAGGTTATAGGTAATTGAAACTGTATGAATTTATGCTGTGGTCTATTAACGCCAAACTAAATTGTTTGATACAGGGGCGTAGCGAGGGGGGGGGGCGGGGGGTGCGGACCGCACCGGGTGACACCATTTAGGGGGGTGACACCAAGACAAAAAATAGCAAAATATAGAGAGAAAAACTTGAGGGGGGGGTGCAAATCGAAAGTTTGAGGGGGGGGTGCAAATCGAAAACTTGAGGGGGGGGGGGGTCAAATCGAAAGTTTGAGGGGGGGTGCAAATCGAAAATTTGAAAGTTTGTCCCCGGGAAGGGTCGCAACGCCTCTGGGGGGGGGGGGGGGGTGACACCATTAAGTGCCGCACCGGGTGACACCCGACCTCGCTACGCCACTGGTTTGATACAATGAATAATTGATTAATCTAATGAAAACTTTAAAATCAACATATTTAAATTAATATAAAATTTTAAAATAGCAACATATTTGTGCAATGTATACGCGCTATAAGGAGCACTTGACTAATTATATAGATCTAGATTTGTATCAACTGTAAACAAAACTAAAACTGGGATTCCTCAAGGATGCAGGGTTCGAAGCGGAGTCCGGCAAGTTCCGCCGCGTCTCGGGAAAGTACGGAAGATCTCCGTTTGGACTCGTTCAGGCGCCGGATGCGCTCGGCTTTCAGCACGCTGAGATAGCGTTCGGCGTGGGGGAAAAATTTCCGCACGAAGAAGATGTGGATCTGGTGGGTCCAGAAGTTGAAGGCCTTGGTCTCAGGGTCAAGGTCGGATAGCTCGTCATCTTCGTCGCCTTCTTCCTCATCGTGCATCTCGTCGACGGCAGCTTCGTTATCTGAAGCTGAAGAATGGAGAAACAATGGTAATGTGAGAGGGTATGGTGAGATCTAACTAGGGTGGTGTTGTGATGGGGTATGGTGAGATCTAACTAGGATGGTGTTGTGATGGGGTATTGTTGAGATCTAACTAGGATGGTATTGTGATGGGTATATAGGGAGGACCAACAATGGTAATGTGCGAGGGTATGGTGAGGTCTAACTAGGATGGTATTGTGATGGGGTATTGTTGAGAGATTTAACTAGGATGGTATTGTGATGGGTATATAGGGAGGACCAACAATGGTAATGTGCGAGGGTATGGTGAGGTCTAACTAGGATGGTATTGTGATGGGGATAAATAGGGAGGACCAACAATGGTATTGTGAGAGGGTAGTATTGTTGAGATCCAACTAGGACGGTATTGTGATGGGGTATATAGATATCCGAACAATGGTATTGTAATAGGGTATTTAGGGAGGACCAACAGTGGTATTGTGATGGAGTATATAGTGGGAGGACCAACAATGGTTTTGTGAGTGGGTATTGTGAGATCCAACAATACGAATGTTGTAAATTGCTGTTGTTGAAAGGACCTGTAAGGAACGTTTTTTTGTGAATATACATCTGAATTAAATTTATTTAAATTTATTAGTTATATTCTCAGAACTATGATATACACGGACCTACATGTATATAAATAAGATATGGCAAGAACTTAAAAATGCACATAACTAAAAAAAATGGATAGAACTTAATTAATGATTAATCATAGTTACGTAAGGGACGTAACTGTTCGTATAAAGATTTGGTTGACAATCACTTGTCATATAAATCTACAAGACTCGATTAAATTATTGTAATATTTGGTGGTCATTATAAAGTTGTGATTATTTTATGTAATTTATCCCAATTAGCACTTTATGTAATTTATCCCAATCAGCAATGTGGGTTATCAATAGGAGTGGAGGGTGGGGGAGACTAATTTTGACCTATGTTTGAATACACTATTGGTCACTACGGCTGGCTGGTTGCCTGGCAACCACCACGTAAACTGCTGCTATAAACAGACAACCATGAGCAGTGAAAGCAGACGTAGAGGTCAGTTTAAGTGCGCAAATGTGACAGTGCCAATCAAATCTGTAATGTTATCTCAAAACACGGACAGAGGGGATAGAATTGCAAATTAGATTACGGACAAACTGAAACAGAAGGTGATATAAAAGTTCGTGATTATACTTTGTTTAAAAAGTTATTCCGGAATTTCACGAAGGTATCTATCTATCTATCTATATATATATAATTCTCTTCTGGGAGACGCTAGAAAACAAGCTGTAAACGCGCTCCCTACCATCCCCACCCCTACATGGTCTTAGTGAGCTGTGGTTCACGCTATGTTTACCTTCGTGGAGTCGGGTTTCGTGACGGCTATTAGGGGCAGATAATTTAGTTTGAAACGATTTTAAACGTTGGGGGGGGGGGGGGGGGAGAGGAAAGGGGGGGAGGGGGGGTTATGGTCCTTAACGAGCTACTTATAGTGTTTTAAAGAAATATTTTCAGTGTCAGCGTTGGTACTGTCGAATTCACAAATTATGAATTACTGAAAAGTAGAAAAAACAACAACTAAATAGCGGCGTATGATACGCCGCGGGTCGGCTCGTATTACATAACAGGCTATAGTTGTCGGTAAATGAAAGCTATACTTGTTCATCTGAAGCTAACAAATGTGCTAAATTATACTCAGTCGACACAGGGCACACGGCTAGTTTTTTAAGAGTCTCAGGTGCTGGTGCTTACATTTTTATGTGAGTATAGTTTAACATAAAGCTATTATAGAGTGGTGTTGAATTATTGAAAAGATTGGTGATTGACTATCTTCACTGGGGGAACTAGTCTTAGTAGTCATCCCCGTTTTCCATTTCCGCCTAGTTTTCCTTAATAATAGATCACATAATTTTCGGGAAAAACAACCTTGGGTTGCTTCCCTTGCAGGATACACCGCCTATGTTACTAGTTGTGTTGTTTCTGTGTGTTAAGTTACATGCGATGTTTCTACTAAGATAGACCGACATCTGTAGTTATAGTCACAATCACCAATCTAAGTATGAGTGTATTTTGGTGCAAGAGAGCGTACTCAGGACCAGAGGCGTAGCGAGGGGGGGGGGGGCGGCATATGGGTTGGAGAAACAAAGTGAAAGTTTAAAAGGGGGTGCAAATCGAAAGTCTGAGGGAGGTGGGAGGGAGCAAATCGAAAGTTTGAGGTGGGAGGGTGCAAATTGAAAGTTTGTCCCCTGGCGCCGGGAAGGGTCGCTACGCCTCTGCTCAGGACTGACTAAAAACAAAATCAGTTAATCAATTGGGGTGGATTTGATCGAAAAACCTGTTCTATGCAGGAACCAAGGTTTGTGAAGCCGCCTTGCAATCAGTTTTTTTCAGGCATCTCAGGAGGGGAGACGACGACATCGACGACTTCTTTACTCCGAACCCCCTCTTCAAGCACGTCAACCAACACCTCCACCCCCCACCACACAACAGAATTTATATAGAAAATATATAATTTTACTGGTGTCCGCCCCCTCCCCTGAATGAAACACAGTTCGTGATATAAAATCCTAAAATTCAACTCAATGATGTGTGACATTTAATCCAGTAGAAAGCATCCACCTCTTCGGTAGCCTGAATGGAGCAGATGACGCCATTGTAAATGTTTTTTTTTCTATTTAAAGTCAAACGACTGGATCAGTAGTATGATTGAGGTAATCGTATGAAGTAATCGTATGAGGTAATCGTATGAGGTCATAGTTGGGATATTTTAAAACAAAAATACGTTATTCATTGTAATCTAACACTGTGTAATGTCACTTCACACTAAACCACTCCTTACACCTTATGCATTGGTGACCCAACCTCGTTTGTTAATAGGGGAGGTAATTCATCTTAAATATTGGATTTTAAAAAGAAAAACGTTGTCTCCTATATTAGTTTTTTTTACATCCCAACGTTCCGTCTGATGCAGGAGTGATAAGAAGAATTCGTATGTTTATGTTCTATATTGGATATCACCCTGTGTGTAAAATGTACATTGCCTCTCGATTACTTCGGTTTAATTAACTAGAATATGAGTCCTTTATATAAATGTTAACATTTCAACAGCTGTGTCACATCATATGAACCCTGTACATAAGATATAAACCCTGAGTATAACATATGAACCCTGAGTATAACATATGAACCCTCAGTATAACATATGAACCCTGAGTATAACATATGAACCCTCAGTATAACATATGAACCCTGAGTATAACATGAACTCTGTATACAACATACAAGTCTTGTATATAACATATTAACCCTGTATATAACATATGAACCCTGTATATAACATATGAACCCTGCATATAATATATGAACCCTGTATACAAAACATGAACTCTGTATACAACATACGAGCCTTGTATATAACATATGAACCCTGCATATAATATGTGAACCCTGCATACAAAATATGAACTTTGTATATAACATATGAACCCTGCATGTAACACATGAACTCTGTATCTAACATGTGCGCTACCACTAGACCACTCACTTCCAGCAGTTTCACCAGTATGCCCCTCCATCTCCGCTGCCATCTCCTCCACAGATTTCACCTGAGGTGCCACGGACACACACCTGCTGCTGTCAGAGATTCGGTTCGTCTCCTCACCTGCACACACAACACAGGTAAAAGTCTAGCATCCAAGCATCTCTTCAAGGAGGGGCGGAGCCACCCCCCCCCTCCCTCCCTCCCGAAAAAAGTCTACCACCCCACCGAACAAAATGGAATTTATATAGAAAATATATACTTTTAACAGTGTTTGTCCCCCTGGAAATTTTAGTCCTTCTCCCCCCACCCCTTCCAAATATTTCAAGTGCCCCTGCCCCCACCTGGAGAAAAAAAGTCTGGAAGTAACACTGGTAATGGTAGGGGCATTTCAATTTATATCTCAACTAGAAACACACTCTTAAGGGTGGGGGTATTTTAATGTACATCTCAACTAGAAACACACTCTTAAGGGTGGGGGTATTTTAATGTACATCTCAACTAGAAACACACTCTTAATGGTGGGGGTATTTTAATGTACATCTCAACTAGAAACACACTCTTAATGGTGGGGGTATTTTAATGTACATCTCAACTACAAACACACTCTTAATGGTGGGGGTATTTTAATGTACATCTCAACTAGAAACACACTCTTAATGGTGGGGGTATTTTAATTTACATCTCACCTTCCCACATGGAATATAAGGTTCTAATCCATACAATTTTGTACAAATTTTATCCCCACCCTGTGGGAATGACCTGGGGTTAATTGACAGAAGGTCAATATTCTGATCCAAACCCAAAAAACAATGGTGTAATTAAGAAAAAAAACGTAACAAGGTAAATTTGAATAATTACATTTTTTTACAGACAAGAAAATGCCTTGAAAATGAATGAATTACCTGTCTTTAAACTGCTGCGCCGTTGATTACCACTGAGGTTAATTGAACTTGGTTCTACAAAGCTCTGTATTTTAAAAGATAAAAACATTATCAGCTGTAATGATGTAGGGAGGTTGACAATACTTAGAACTTATGAAAGTTTTTGTGGAAAATTTTCTAATAATTGGTTAGAAGTAGCGGAGGAAAAGAGATAGTGGAAACAAGGAGATGAGGATTAAGTGAGGTAACTGGGAGAAGAGAGATGGAACAAATGAGATAAGGATTAACTGAGGTAACCGGGAGAAGAGAGATGGAACAAATGAGATAAGGATTAACTGAGGTAACTCACTGTGAGAAGAGATATGGAACAAATGAGGCAAGGATTAAGTGAGGTATCTAGGGGAGACCTACCCCATTTTTCCTTGAGCCAGTTTCTGTCTTACTGGTGGGTGCGGTGGGTGTATACATAGTGACAGACTGGGTGGTACTGTGGGTGGCGGAGGGCTGTATGGGGGTGGTAGCCTGGGTCTGTGGCTCAGCTTCTTTCTCTTCATGGTTGCTCTGGTGGGACATGAAACTTGTAAGTATTCAGGCTTAAAGAGGTCTGGAATTCTTTCATTAAATGCTAAACATGTTTCTTTTGTAAGGCGTACCGATAGTATACATTCCACTACTACCAAGTTAATGAGACCCCATTATTCCCTGTTTAAGGAGACCCCACAACTAACCTGGCTAATGAGACCCCACTACTAACCTGGCTAATGAGACCCCACTACTAGCCTGGATAATGAGACCCCACTACAAGCCTGGCTAATGAGACCCCACTACTAGCCTGGCTAATGAGACCCCACTACTAGCCTGGCTAATGAGACCCCACTACTAGCCTGGCTAATGAGACCCCACAACTACCTGGCTAATGAGACCCCACTACTAGCCTGGCTAATGAGACCCCACTACTAGCCTGGCTAATGAGACCCCACAACTACCTGGCTAATGAGACCCCACTACTAGCCTGGCTAATGAGACCCCACAACTACCTGGCTAATGAGACCCCACTACTAGCCTGGCTAATGAGACCCCACTACTAGCCTGGCTAATGAGACACCACTACTAGCCTGGCTAATGAGATGCCACTACTAGCCTGGCTAATGAGACGCCACTACTAGCCTGGCTAATGAGACCCCACTACAACCTGGTAAACGAAACCCATTACAACCTGGTTAATTAGAACCACTACAATCTGGCTAAAGAGAAGCCACTACTAACCTGACTAAAGAGACCCCACAACTACCTGGCTAATGAGACCCCCACAACTACCTGGCTAATGAGACCCCCACAACTACCTGGCTAATGAGACCCCACAACTAACCTGACTAAAGAGACCCCACTACTAACCTGGCTATGTATCCTAGTTGAGACGCGTGACCCAGAAATGTGAGTGCCTGACGCAGGGACAGAGTACACGTTTGATTCATGACTGGTCCCAACAGAGTAGCGCGGGGTCGTCGGGTCATGGACGACCTTCTCAGTCACAAAAACTTCTGCACAAGAGATCAGAGCTTCCAAAAACTCAAGGAAAGTCATCTGTAGAACAATATTCAAATTTCAACAAAGTCAATTGGTATAAGGAAAGTCATCTGTAGAACAATATTCAAATTTCAACAAAGTCAATTGGTATAAGGAAAGTCATCTGTAGAACAATATTCAAGTTTCAACAAAGTCAATTGGTATAAGGAAAGTCATCTGTAGAACAATATTCAAATTTCAACAAAGTAAATTGGTATAAGGAAAGTCATCTGTAGAACAATATTCAAATTTCAACAAAGTCAATTGGTATAAGGAAAGTCATCTGTAGAACAATATTCAAATTTCAACAAAGTCAATTGGTATAAGGAAAGTCATCTGTAGAACAATATTCAAATTTCAACAAAGTCAATTGGTATAAGGAAAGTCATCTGTAGAACAATATTCAAATTTCAACAAAGTCAATTGGCATTCTATAAAAATAAAATTAATTGTACACAATTTTAATGGATTACTTTGTCTAAATTTTATTAATTTTTGACCAGTTTATTAGTAAATCAACACAAGAATACGACAGACATTATAATGAAATTGATAATGTTATGAAAGTTTTAAGTTACGTTTTCGTCATTAACAATATAAGATTTTATCCAGTATTTTTTATTTTACTCACTTAAGATGAAAATAGTAATGATAATGTTTAAGTCCTCCCAATCCCTCCAATATCTTACCTCTAACTCCAGGTTAATACAACCCTCACCCTTCCCATTTCTTACCTCTAGCTCCAGGTTAAAACAGCCCTCACCCCTCCCATTTCTTACCTCTAGCTCCAGGTTAAAACAGCCCTCACCCTTCCCATTTCTTACCTCTAACTCCAGGGTAAAACAGCCCTCACCCTTCCCATTTCTTACCTCTAACTCCAGGTTAAAACAGCCCTCACCCTTCCCATTTCTTACCTCTAACTCCAGGTTAAAACAACCCTCACCCTTCCCATTTCTTACCTCTAACTCCAGGTTAAAACAGCCCTCACCCCTCCCATTTCTTACCTCTAACTCCAGGTTAAAACAGCCCTCACCCTTCCCATTTCTTACCTCTAACTCCAGGTTAAAACAACCCTCACCCTTCCCATTTCTTACCTCTAACTCCAGGTTAAAACAGCCCTCACCCCTCCCATTTCTTACCTCTAACTCCAGGTTAAAACAACCCTCACCCTTCCCATTTCTTACCTCTAACTCCAGGTTAAAACAACCCTCACCCCTCCCATTTCTTACCTCTAACTCCAGGTTAAAACAGCCCTCACCCCTCCCATATCTTACCTCTAACTCCAGGTTAAAACAACCCCCACCCTTCCCATTTCTTACCTCTAACTCCAGGTTAAAACAGCCCTCACCCTTCCCATTTCTTACCTCTAACTCCAGGTTAAAACAACCCTCACCTCTCCACGTTAAAACAGCCCTCACCCCTCCCATTTCTTACCTCTAACTCCAGGTTAAAACAACCCTCACCCTTCCCATTTCTTACCTCTAACTCAAGGTTAAAACAGCCCTCACCCCTCCCATTTCTTACCTCTAACTCCAGGTTAAAACAGCCCTCACCCCTCCACATTAAAACAACCCTCACCCTGCCCATTTCTTACCTCTAACTCCAGGTTAAAACAGCCCTCACCATCACAGACCCTGGGATTGTCAGCACCGAGAATTTCAATGACTTTCTTGGCTGTCAGGTCTTCATTGACAAGCCCAATCTCCTGTAATATTTTATTAAAAACATAAAGTCCTACCTCTTGTAACATTTATTATAAAAATATACGCAAATTAATTTAAACTTAAAGACTTCATTTTATAATATTTTAAAACCGTAAACAAACTTTAATGTATTTCTCTTCAAGTATGTTTTTAAATACATTGCATCAAAGAAAGGCGTATCAATAAACTTGTATATATTGACTGTAATATGAATGCACAGAGTTTCTTCCAGGCATCTCTTCGGGGGGGGGGGGGGGGGGGCGGTAAAATTCCCCCCCCCCCCCCCCCCCGAACGAATGAAATTTACATAATTTATATAGAAAATATATACTTTTAACAGTGTCCGCCCCCCCCCCCCCTCCCCGCCGAAGAAAGTCTAACCCCCTCCCCCCCCCCGTGAATATTTCAAGTGCCCCTCCCCGGAGAAATAAGTCTGGAACACTGTGAATGCATGAAACGAGATGAATAAAACTTTGATGGGAACAATGTCCAACTGTAAACTATCTAAAAAGCCAACTAGTATACATGTTTTATGATTATTCTGATGACTGAAACAATTCATAGAAATTTTAACAAACTTTTAAAGCCCATACTTTGTAATATTAAGCATATAATTATAATACTGAACAGAGAAATTTTAAAGTTGGTTTTAAATTTAAAGCTGAATTATTGATTCTAAATTTAAGGTTGATATAAATTAAATTACCTTCAGGAAGAACAGAAATGATCTCATTTTTAGAACATTTTCTTTAGGAGGTTTCTGAAAATAAAAAAAATATTATTTAGGTACAAGAAAAACATAACATATTTGCTTTGTTTTACACCATAGGTTTTTACATTTTTAATAAACATAATTTTTGTCTGATTTACATAAAAGAATAGTAAAAAAAAGGATACTTAATTATTCACTAATACAAAATTAATTTGAAAATGACTAACTAAACTAAACTCCAACTTTTTATAAGTCAACTTTCTGTTTCTAATACATTTCTAATACATTGTCAGCAGCTGGCTTGTTGTGTGATTTGACTTCAGTAAACATAGCCTGGTGCTAGCTGTTTGGTCACTGTTATGGAAACTGCAGCTTAGAGAAACATTTCAAGGCCTCTCCTTCTCCTTAAAACACAGAACTCGCAATTAAAAACAGTTGTGTACAGAAAAAATTGCTGCGCTCTCCCTGACCTCAAGACTGCTTATCCTGTAACATTAACCACTGTGTTATCTAGGCTGGAGTACAACAGTAAGCCCCAGTAACAGATTGAGAAGTCACCATTAGCTCCCATCAACAATTCTAGCCTGTGAAATATACCATTGCAGTTCAGCAGTAAATGTTACTAAAAATATCTCACCTTGGCTGGAGTACAAATGGCCTGATAAATCTCATAAGCTTGATCCATATGCACCAGTGCATTGGTTGCCCTTCTAATCTCTTTATACAGTGGACCTGGTAATGACAATTAACAAGTTGTTGCTATAATTAAATGTGTATAAAAATATGTAATTTAATTACTTTTTGTGTGCTATCAACCAAAAAAAAATATTTCTCCATATTTGTGTAGAGTTGCTTCCTTTAATCCCACAAGCTTCAACTCTAAGTTACACGAAACATACCTTTAACCAAACAGGCATAACGAAGAATTCTTTCAGTCATCAACCGAGAAAAACAATGCTCCAACAGTGGCCCATTCATCCTGAATAACAAAGTTCTTTTTAACATTTGATCATTCCTAGTATACACAAATATATTCTTTCCAGAGTTATAAAAACACTAATTATAAAACAATAATAATGGTTCTTGTAAATAACAGTAATTTTTTTTGTATGTTTGTTGCTAACATTACCCAACAAAAAACTACTTACATTTTTTTATAATATTCCTTCTTATAAACCAGGTGTGCTAAGATGACCAAATAGTTGATAAACTGGCGCTGTAGAATTTTCTCATAAGGATTGTGAAGGTCAAATTTGGACTTGCTGTAGCCTACAGAAGGAAACAAGTATTTGACTTCTGTCTACAATTACAGCACAAATTTATTTTGAAAATCTTAGTTAACCACCAGAGTTGGAATGACTTAATCAGTCATGCTATGGAAAAAGAATTATACTTTAATAACCATATTAGTAAGGATTATTTCAAGCTAAAAAGTTAATTTTTTTTCTCTCTGCCTATATTTGACTTCACATAAGAAGGTTTTAAAATATCAGCTTGTGAAAGTGAATGTTATCTGACTTGTTTTTTTTCTCCTCCTGTTTTAGTGAATTAGCTAAAAGTATTCTTTAAACAACAAAATGTTTCAAAAACTTCTTTAAAAAAAAAGAAAATAACTTTTATCTCCTCTGATCTATTTTTACTTGTGGACTTACTTTCACCTCCCCATGATCTATTTTTACTTGTGGACTTACTTTCACCTCCCCATGATCTATTTTTACTTGAGGTCTTATTGTTGTCACCTCCCCATGATCTATTTTTACTTGTGGACTTCCTGTTGTCACCTCCCCATGATCTATTTTTACTTGAGGTCTTATTGTTGTCACCTCCCCATGATCTATTTTTACTTGAGGACTTATTGTTGTCACCTCCCCATGATCTATTTTTACTTGAGGACTTATTGTTGTCACCTCCCCATGATCTATTTTTACTTGAGGACTTCCTGTTGTCACCTCCCCATGATCTATTTTTACTTGAGGACTTATTGTTGTCACCTCCCCATGATCTATTTTTACTTGAGGTCTTCCTGTTGTCACCTCCCCATGATCTATTTTTACTTGAGGACTTATTGTTGTCACCTCCCCATGATCTATTTTTACTTGAGGACTTCCTGTTGTCACCTCCCCATGATCTATTTTTACTTGAGGACTTCCTGTTGTCACCTCCCCATGATCTATTTTTACTTGAGGACTTCCTGTTGTCACCTCCCCATGATCTATTTTTACTTGAGGACTTATTGTTGTCACCTCCCCATGATCTATTTTTACTTGAGGTCTTCCTGTTGTCACCTCCCCATGATCTATTTTTACTTGAGGACTTATTGTTGTCACCTCCCCATGATCTATTTTTACTTGAGGACTTCCTGTTGTCACCTCCCCATGATCTATTTTTACTTGAGGACTTCCTGTTGTCACCTCCCCATGATCTATTTTTACTTGAGGACTTCCTGTTGTCACCTCCCCATGATCTATTTTTACTTGAGGACTTATTGTTGTCACCTCCCCATGATCTATTTTTACTTGAGGACTTCCTGTTGTCACCTCCCCATGATCTATTTTTACTTGAGGACTTCCTGTTGTCACCTCCCCATGATCTATTTTTACTTGAGGACTTCCTGTTGTCACCTCCCCATGATCTATTTTTACTTGAGGACTTCCTGTTGTCACCTCCCCATGATCTATTTTTACTTGAGGTCTTATTGTTGTCACCTCCCCATGATCTATTTTTACTTGAGGACTTATTGTTGTCACCTCCCCATGATCTATTTTTACTTGAGGACTTCCTGTTGTCACCTCCCCATGATCTATTTTTACTTGAGGACTTCCTGTTGTCACCTCCCCATGATCTATTTTTACTTGAGGACTTATTGTTGTCACCTCCCCATGATCTATTTTTACTTGAGGACTTATTGTTGTCACCTCCCCATGATCTATTTTTACTTGAGGACTTCCTGTTGTCACCTCTCCATGATCTATTTTTACTTGAGGACTTCCTGTTGTCACCTCCCCATGATCTATTTTTACTTGAGGACTTATTGTTGTCACCTCCCCATGATCTATTTTTACTTGAGGACTTCCTGTTGTCACCTCTCCATGATCTATTTTTACTTGAGGACTTCCTGTTGTCACCTCCCCATGATCTATTTTTACTTGAGGACTTCCTGTTGTCACCTCTCCATGATCTATTTTTACTTGAGGACTTCCTGTTGTCACCTCCCCATGATCTATTTTTACTTGAGGACTTCCTGTTGTCACCTCTCCATGATCTATTTTTACTTGAGGACTTCCTGTTGTCACCTCCCCATGATCTATTTTTACTTGAGGACTTATTGTTGTCACCTCCCCATGATCTATTTTTACTTGAGGACTTCCTGTTGTCACCTCCCCATGATCTATTTTTACTTGAGGACTTCCTGTTGTCACCTCTCCATGATCTATTTTTACTTGAGGACTTCCTGTTGTCACCTCTCCATGATCTATTTTTACTTGAGGACTTCCTGTTGTCACCTCCCCATGATCTATTTTTACTTGAGGACTTATTGTTGTCACCTCCCCATGATCTATTTTTACTTGAGGACTTCCTGTTGTCACCTCTCCATGATCTATTTTTACTTGAGGACTTCCTGTTGTCACCTCCCCATGATCTATTTTTACTTGAGGACTTCCTGTTGTCACCTCCCCATGATCTATTTTTACTTGAGGACTTATTGTTGTCACCTCCCCATGATCTATTTTTACTTGAGGACTTCCTGTTGTCACCTCCCCATGATCTATTTTTACTTGAGGACTTCCTGTTGTCACCTCCCCATGATCTATTTTTACTTGAGGACTTATTGTTGTCACCTCCCCATGATCTATTTTTACTTGAGGACTTCCTGTTGTCACCTGCCCATGATCTATTTTTACTTGAGGACTTCCTGTTGTCACCTCCCCATGATCTATTTTTACTTGAGGACTTCCTGTTGTCACCTCCCCATGATCTATTTTTACTTGAGGTCTTATTGTTGTCACCTCCCCATGATCTATTTTTACTTGAGGACTTCCTGTTGTCACCTCCCCATGATCTATTTTTACTTGAGGACTTCCTGTTGTCACCTCCCCATGATCTATTTTTACTTGAGGACTTCCTGTTGTCACCTCCCCATGATCTATTTTTACTTGAGGTCTTATTGTTGTCACCTCCCCATGATCTATTTTTACTTGAGGACTTCCTGTTGTCACCTCCCCATGATCTATTTTTACTTGTAAACTTACTTTCACCTCCCCATGATCTATTTTTAGTTGTGGACTTACTTTCACCAATAACCCTGTCCATATCAGTGAGAGAAAACTTGTCATGGTGCAGGCCAATGTCTTTGAGAAACCTCCAGAACTGCATCTTGTTCATGATAAAAGTGTTGTCCACACTCTCCTCATAGCCCAGCATGCTGTAGAAGTTGTAGATACGTCGCAGTGCAGTCACATGACGGGTGATGGCGTAAAGTACCTGCCAGGTGAAAAACACAGGGGGGGGGATGGAGGAATTAGCATAACATCCTAATTGTTGCATTTCTGTAGACCATGCTGCAACCGAAACCTAGATGTACAGTTGTAAAGCAAACACTAACCTATTTTGCATTCTAAAAAAAAGCTATTAGCTTAAGCTTGGTACTAGATCTTATAAATGCCTGGACCAAATAGTTAAAACATAATAAGTGTTTCCAGCTAGACAAAATATAGGTATATATTTGTATATAACATATACATTTCACCAAATTCACTAAAGTAAAAATGAAAAAAAAATATAATAAGAATTGTGGATATAACTGATGTTATTTCTTCCATGATAAAAGCTTGAGCTTAATGAATGGATCACCTGATTGGCTTCGTGGTCTGTGTCTCCAGGTGAGATGGTGTCCAGTAGGGTTGGAATCTCTAACTGGAAGGATGGCCCTGTGGTGTTTCTGCTCTCATTGGAGTGGACTGAGACATTATCTGGCAGAGATTTTGGTACATTCATTATCTGACAGAGATTTGGGTACATTCATTATCTGACAGAGATTGTGGTACATTCTGACAGAGATTAGGGTACATTCATTATTATAGGACAGAGATTTGTGTATATTCATTATCTGCCAGAGATTTTGGTACACTCATTATTATAGGACAGAGATTTGTGTATATTCAATATCTGACAGAGATTTTTGTGTATAATCATTATCTGACAGAGATTTGGGTACATTCATTATTATAGGACAGAGATTTGTGTATAATCATTATCAGACAGAGATTTTGGTACATTCTTTATCTGCCAGAAATATTGTGTGTACATTCATTATCTGAGAGAGATTTGGGTACATTCATTATCTGACAGAGATTTGTGTACATTCATTATCTGACAGAGATTTGGGTACATTCATTATCTGACAGAGATTTGGGTACATTCATTATCTGACAGAGATTTTGGTACATTCTTTATCTGCCAGAAATATTGTGTGTACATTCATTATCTGACAGAGATTTGGGTACATTCATTATCTGACAGAGATTTTGGTACATTCTTTATCTGCCAGAAATATTGTGTGTACATTCATTATCTGACAGAGATTTGGGTACATTCATTATCTGACAGAGATGTGTGTACAATGGAAAGATAATTATATTGTCTAAATGAGAAAATGTCAAATGTTTTTACTGTTGTTTTAAAATTTTCCAGTTTGCAAATCCCAGTGGTTTGCTTGCTTAGATTTCTTCAAACAGGCTCATTTTTTTTTTGTGTCAGAAGATAGGTACCTGACTCAACCATGAGGCACTCCACTGAAACTGGTGAACTCTACTTCATCTGCCCCATGTATCGTAAGTCTTGAAAGGGTACTTTACTTAATGTAATCCTACTTTGTATTTGAAAAAGGCTATAATGAACTAGCATATTAAAGTATTTTGAATTATTCCCTACATTTTAACAGGTTGACCAATAAAGTGTTTGCATTACCTGTAGGAAGTGGAGTCCTGGTTCTAATCTGACTTAAGTCAGGTGAAGTCATTCCATCAATTGTAAAGTCAGGATATTCAATGATGTGATCTTTTTCAAACACACCTTCATAAATTCTGCCATTCTTGAATGTGAACTTACCCTGAAACAAAACATTGTGATAAAACAAAAATGAGAATTTTCCATATTAAAATCAGTCGTAAATAAAGCAAAACTAAATTTACATATTAAACGTGAACACATAACCCTCATTTGTTATTAATTTACATTGACATAGGATAGTTCAAAACACACAATCCTACCTTCCCATGCTTCATATTGTCTTTCCAGTGTCCATCATATTTAGCTCCGTTTGCGTAATAAAATACTCCATAGCCATGGCGCAGTCCATTCACAAAATCACCATCATACATGTTACGGAGAGGATATTGGGAATGATGGATGCGTTTTAGTAGCCAAACATGTTGACCTATGCCATGCTAAATTAGAGATATCCACAGGTATTACATACATGATTTACTATTCATTTATTATTGCAAAGATTATTAATAACAAGAACAAAAAATATCAACACATACTATAATAAAATATTTTTCCCATAAAGTAGATAAATAGACTTAAAATTAAAACCAAATGGTCCAAATCATAAAATTAAACACTCATATAAATTGTTTCTTTAAAATGCTCTTTTGCTCTTTGAAAAAACAATTAACATACATTAATTCAGCAATTTCGCATCATGCAAAAAATAAAGAGAAATGAAAATTAATCTACAGATTATCCCAGGGACAAACTAAAATAGGATTTCTAACAATGTGTTCTACTAAAAGAATTTATTTTTTCTTCCATAAAATGTTCTAATCTTGTTTCTTTTTAAATTAACAAAAAAAAAAAAACCAACACTTTAGTAATTGGTTTGGGCTAATTAAGTTTCATATAAATGTGAAACTCCCTTTTCAAAATTACACCATTTTTGACATTTTTGCAGCTACATATGATCAGAACATTTCTTTCATCCTATTAAGAACTGAATAGGATTTTAATATGAAATACTTTATGAAGAGACAGCTTGAAGGTGTTACCTGAATACCATTCTCCCACTGACCAGTATACCACTGGTCTCTGTCCAACCACTTCATGGTACCTTCCCCATGCCTGACATTGTTGAACCACATGCCACTGTAGACATTGCCAGAGGGATACTGACGGATGCCCCAGCCATGTTTGATCCCATTTTCCCAGTCACCATCATAGTAAGATATACCTTCCTCGTCAAAATCCATCCTGCCCTGTCAAATATAAGACATACTTGCAATTAATGTGTAAAAAAAAAAAGATTAAAAAATACGTTTTAGTATTTTTAATAGAAAAAATTTTAAATTTAAAATAATTAATATCTGGTTGTGAGGAAAGAAATCTGTACTTTTCCATGTCTTTTCCCCATAACCCAGTCTCCAGTGTATGAAAGAGGACTGTTAGCAAATGTGAAGATTCCAAATCCATGTCGTTTTCCATTATAAACATCACCATCATATGTACTATGAAAATAAAGGCAAATTGAAATTTAAGTAATAATACAGGTTTTTACAGGGTGGTTACTTTTATAGTTTTTAGCTCATTCACCTAATTGTATTAGAAACATCTTTTAAATTGTGTTGCTATACAGGATAAAAATAAACATCATACCATTAAGTTTACTTTCTAGAACATAGAAAAGGAATGTGCGGTAGGGGTTGAACAACTCTCCCCTCAGTAGAATAGCAGTCCAGATTTAAATCTTCAGTTAGTTTTGTACAACTCAATTTATCAATGTAGCTAGTTCATCTCATTATACCTATAGTGGTTACAGCAATCTTTGACATTCATAAGCATATGGTGCTCTATGTCGCAGTGCATAATGCTTAAAGGCTAGAAGGTAGACTGTGCTTTGTATCATTAAAAGGCACCCAAGAGACACTAGGAGTAATGGACATTTTTGGAATTTTATAAGTAGTATATTATTATATTAGTAGTAACTTCTTAACCAATGTCAGGTGTTGTCACACTTAGATCAACCCTGAGGCACACCACACACTTGGGTCAATAGCTATTATTCATGATCTTTGATGTTAAAATAAAGACTATTACTGTTCAGTTACAAAATGTAAATTTAAGAATATATCTACAATAGAATAGATTTACCTTCCATCTTGCCAAGTGTAGACTCCTTTACCTGTGATTTGGTTCTCAGAAAAATCTCCCTATTGTATAAACATTAAAATGAAAATTTAGACTAATTTTTTTAAGGTTACACCAATTTAAAAGTAAGTAATAACAAAAAATCATTCACTAAATCAAATCAGGAGCGTCCTCTGGTGCTTTGGTCTCACCAGTGAGCATTATTGCACCTACTTTTGCTTTAAAGTGTGTGATACATCATAGATACAATAGACTGCTCTTATTGTTGAGAAAATTGAATCAGGCGTGTCTGTCGCTCCACCAGTGGTCAAGTGACCTACAGCGCCCGGGCTCCTGTGAGCATTATGGTGTCTACATTCATTTTAAAGATCACCCTACAATAAGAACTTGGTGACACATGACATTCATTGATTAAAACAAACCAAGCTCAACACTGAGAACTCCTACAATAGTATACTCGGTGTCTCCTAGGAGTGCCCTGTGATGCCCCTGACACATGGGCCATCCCAGAGGGTAGCTTTACTTTACTATTTCAGAGGGTGATTAACGTGCACTAAACCCTACCTGCTGGCTTTGTTTACATTTAAATACCACCATTTTAGAAAACAAGGTCATGCAACCAAAAATACACAATTACTGAGATGTTGATGAAGACATTATCAAATGTTGCATCATTCTGAAAAGGACTAGATTGTAGCAACACATGGGCGGAGTACGCTAGTAGCCTAATAATTTACTCTTAGAGAGAGTACAAACCTCATATCTAACTCCATCATTCCACACATAAGTACCTCTGCCATGCATTTGGCCTTGTGAAAACATACCCTAAATAAAGATTTGAGTTTTTGTAATTTTATCAATTGAAAATAAATTAACAAAAAAATAATCTAAACTAAAGTAGTAATGAAACATGTTTGATCTTGAATAACTAAGTGAGTAATTAGAGTTTTTTTTTAAATTTTGAAAATAATTCTTATAATGCCCAAAGGGTGAGTAAAAATTATTGAGTTGTACATCTAGATATGGATCTGTGTACATTTTAATTTTAAATTTCTAACAAATAAACATTTTATGATGTATTATACCTGATAATAATGTCCACTGTGAAAATATGCCTCACCTTCCCCTTCAAAAAGACCTTTAGATTTTTCTCCAATATAACTAAAAACAGTAAATAATTTTCTATTTAATCGTTAAGTAAAAAGTTTGTACAGATATTTTAACTGTAGGCTAATACACTAATAGTAATGCTAGATCTAAAATCTCCAGATGTAGATTAAGCTAGATCAGTGAGTGTTTCTTCCAGACTTTTTTCTCCGGGGGGGGGGCACTTGAAATTTTCAGGGGGGCGGTAGACTTTCTTCGGGGGGTGGACACTGTTAAAAGTATATATTTTCTATATAAATTATATAAATTTCATTTCGTTCGGGGGGGGGGGGGGGGGGGGGGCAAATTTTTTTGCCCCTCCCCCCCCCCCCCCCCCCCGAAGAGATGCCTGGAAGAAACTCTGAGTTAGATTTTGTGTATGTTATTCTAGACCCCACTATATTAAATAAACTTTTTTACTAAGGCTCTGGGATGGTGTGGCTTACCAGTAGAGTGCTGGACTGCGTACCTAAAATTCTAGAGTTCAAATCCAGGGTTAAGTCAGTGTACCCAGCTCTGATGAGCACCTAACTCACTTTAGGAAAATTAAAGGTGGTTGGGCATGGTGCTGACCATATTATCCGCTCATATTCATATGCCAAGGTTAAGAAACATTAACTATTTTATTTAAACATACATATGAACTCTAACTTTATCTGCCCAAGCCCAATGGAATATGGATCGTTATGATAAACATGATTGGTTAGGTCAAACTATTCAAATCAACTATTGTAACTAAAAAGGAGAGGAATCTTTATCAATCTTTACCTTTCTTATTACTTCTTTTCTTACACTTCTTAGGATCTAGATTCTAGATAATAGATCTAGAGGTAATCTATCGTTTTAGGTACGTAAAAACGCCCGCGGCTAGTAATGTACGAAAAAGTTACCGCATTGTCAAGGCTTTAATAGAAGTATATTGTGATATATTTGTGTATAATATTGTAGATAAATGAATAATAAACCTAAATCAATGGCTAAATATATCAATATAGGCAAGAAATTAACTTTAAACAGCAGTGTTTGCAAGTAAGGTTTGCTATATAAAAAGCTGCCATATGTAAGTTAGAGTGGCTTCCCCCTGAATCTCGCGCTATAAGTTTGCAATAAAAGAAATTAACAAGATGGCTGCTATAGTAAATGAGCATGGTTGCATCTGTTGGAAACATCACTAGTCTTCATTTATTATTGAAAAGTTTTAATTCAATTGTTTAAAAACAGGTACATAAATGAAAGAAGGAAACATTTTTGTATTTTTCAAAACATAAATCCTCCTCGAAATGTGAAATAATTATTAAAATTTAAGGAATCACCTGTTTTTCACATTACTAGTCGCGGGCGATTTTACGTACCTAAAACGATAGATTACCGATCTAGATCTAGATCTAGTACTAAAAAGTACTAAACTAGACTAGATCTAGCTAGAACCAATTCAATGGACACGAGCGAGAAAAGTCTCAAAGGTATTTGAGAGGTGTATAAATTCATTTAAAAATCATGCACAGAGTAGTTACAATTAATATGGTTATAAAATCCTGTCTGTCTGGTTTTTTTCGGACTTTACTAAAGATTAGATGTATTTGATGTTTATAATATTTTCGGTAACTAAATAAAAATTTAAAAAAAAGCAAAAACAATTTGGTTTTCACGTGTAATGGCGACATAAACAATGGCATCCTGCTATTGGATAGGCCGCCATTGATTTTATTGTACACATTGTAAGCTAAAAATAGAAAACTAGGTCATGGGGTTTTAAATTTGCATATTTATTTAAAAACTTGATCTGCAAAGTTTTGTAAACAAATAGTTATCGATCACTAAGTTACTGTACAGCCAATCAATATTTGTCTTACGAAAGTGAAACATCCGGTTATAACTTAGGCTTGATGAAAATAAATAGAAATGTAGCCTAAACTCAACAAATTATTTTCAAGTTCTCTGGATTTGCAACTTTTATAGCATTTATTCTAAAAATATAAAATTTCTAAATTAATTTTAGGCTTAAGTTTTTATTTTTTATTTTTTTTTACGGTCTAAATCTAAAAAGCACGTTTTTATTCCATGACAACAACATTATGGAAGGAATCTCGTCAACTCGCTCGCCTCCATTAAGTCTGATTAAGTAGATCTAGATTTCTAGTTACATAATTTGAAAAATACTTAGTTATTACTTATTAATCTACTTAGTCTGGTATCTTAGCTTAGTAATTAGTAAATAATTAGATCTAGTATTATATTATTACTTACTTACTTACGAATAGGTCCTAACATACTACTTACGATTTTATTATTAATTCGGAAAGAACAGGTTCATCATAAACTGGTTCAGGTGTAGGTACTTTTGATGTAATCTTTACAGATTCTGGTAATGAAAACTCGGGACTTGAGCAGCCTGTAGACAGAACTGTACTAGTTTCTGTTTTACTAAGAGTCCCATCGTCTAACATTTTCTTCTTTAATTCGCCCCTTCTTTTATCCCTATTCGACGACGCCATGTTTAACAACGGTATAAACAAAAGCAGCTGTTCCTGTCCTTGTGAAAATGAGGGCGATAAAATACAAATTTAATGAAACAATTTGTGTGCATTAATTTTTAAAAATCTACAGTTATAATAATTTTCGTTTATATGAGCGTTAAATACTTTTGATTTAGACTTATATTAACTTGACCTAATAAATAATCGCAACATATAGATCTAGTAACTATTCTAGATTTCTAGGTCTTAGATCTACTTGATGGCTTGTTTTTTTATTTTTTTCTAATCAAGTATTTAACTTTCTTTGCTCTAAATGTATCTGGCCAAAGATCTTGATCTAGACTAGATTCTAGATCTAGACCTAGAGGAGGTAGATCTACATCTGAACAGATAACAAAATAGTAAATAGGCCAAAGAAAATTATTGACAGATTATCAACTAGTCTATACATTCTAGTAGCCTTACTAGATCTAGATCTATATTTATTTTTAATAGTAATATTACTATTATTTAGGCCTATTATAAATTAATAAAATTATTAGACGTTACACTACTTTAAAACTTTACAGTACTTTACACTTTACACATACGGTACCCATTTTATTAAATTTTAATAATAATATTATTATAATAATGTAGGCCCCCTGCCCTAAAAAAAATAATGTTATTAAGATTATTAACTGGTTGGTGTGGTATTCTTAGTATCATCATAATCGTTTTCTAGAATTCTAGAGCAGATGTCTATGTGAAAAACAGGTGAGGTAATACTACCGTAATACTTACTCCATTTTAGCGTAGTTATTCCCCGCTTCACGTTCACCTCCAGTTGGGCGTATTTTATTAATATTATAAACATAACCGAAACACACACACAAAACGTTAGGAAATCACACGGCCTTTTGAATTCTTTTTTAATTTTTGGTTTAGTTTTTATTTTAATTAATTTTGTCAATACTTGAGAAAAATCCAAAATTGGGAATATTTAATGTGTAGCCTACTATTTATCTAGATCTAGATTAAACTTTTTTTTTCTTGAAAATATGTTCGGGTAAGTTAAGAGTTTCATGGCAATGGGTAAAGTAGAAACGCAAAATTGCAAGGCACGATTCTATAAATTAACTTACATGAATTCACAATGACCCTAAGCTATGATCCGTATGCTGATAATTAAAGTCAATGTGAGCTCATGGTGCACCCTTGACCATGCAGGGATTTTCTTCCTGCCGACGACCACACTCTATTTAATTGAAACTGTAATGCTTATTTATAATATTTTTTTTTAACTTTTCTAATTAAAGCACACATTAATAAAAAAAAAAAGTAGATCCATATCTATCACCTACTAATCCTAGTGTTTTCCTAACGTTTTTTTGTGTGTTTTGGTGGTGTATAGTATAGTATATGTATATAATAAAATACGCTCAATCTGAGGTGAACGTGAAGAGGCGAATAAAATACGCTAAAATGGAGTTTTACCAACAGGTGACTCCTTAAACTTAAAAGCCTTAAATTATTAAATTTTAATATTTAGGCCTAATAATCATTTCACATTATGAGGAGGATTTATGTTTTGAAAAATACAAAAAATGTTTCCTTGTTTCATTTATGTACCTGTTTTTAAGCAATTTAAAAACAATTTAAAACTTTTCAGTAATAAATGAAGACTAGCAATGTTTGAAATTTGTTTCCAAAAGATGCAACCATGCTCATTTAGGTAATCTATCGTTTTAAGTACGTAAAGTCGCCCGCGACTAGTAATGTGAAAACCAGGTGACTCCTTAAATTTTAATAATTATTTCACATTTGGAGGAGGATTTATGCTTTGAAAAATACAAAAATGTTTCCTTGTTTCATTTATGTACCTGTTTTTAAACAAGTGAATTAAAACTTTTCAGTAATAAATGAAGACTAGCGATGTTTCCAACAGATGCAACCATGCTCATTTACTATAGCAGCCATCTTGTTTAAGTTTTATTTTGTTAAACTTATAGCGCAAGATTCAAGGGAAGTCACTCTAATTTATGGATGGCAGCTTTTTATATAGCAAATCCTGCTCGCAAACACGGTAACTTTTTCGTACATTACTAGCAGCGGGCGATTTTACTTACCAAAAACGATAAATTACCCTCATTTACTATAGATCTAAATCTAGCAGCCATCTTCATCTTGTTTAAGATTTTTTTTGTAAACTTATTGCGTGAGATTCGGGGGAAGCCACTCTATTTTATAAATGGCTGCTGTTTATATAGCAAATCTTGCTCGCAAACACTGCTGTTTAAAGTTAATTTCTGGCTTATATTGATATATTTAGCCAGTGATATAGGTTTATTATTCATTTATCTATAATACTTGACCCAAATATATCACAATATACTGCTATTAAAGCTTTGGCAATGAGGTAACTTTTTCGTACATTACTAGCTGTTGTCGATTTTTGCGTACCTATAACAAAAGATTACCTATTAATTAGTAATAGTAAGCCCTAATTTTAATTTAATATTACTAGGCAGTGTTTCTTCCAGACTTTTTTTTCTCCGGGGGGGGGGGGGGGGGGACACTAGTAAAAGTGTATGTTTACTATATAAATTCCATCTCGTTCGGGAGGCGGTAGACTTTCTAGAGGGGGGGGGGGGGGCGGCGGCAAAACAAAAAGATGCCTGGAAGAAACTCTGTTACTAGAGCCTAAATAATTATTATTACTGTAATTAACTGTATGTAGTACGTGGTTAGACGACTGTTAGTCTGTTACTGACTGTCTGTTGTAAGAGTGTAAATTTGTAAAATAGTAAAATACTAATACTACTAAATACTACTAATACTATAGTAAATACTAATAAGGTCTATAGATCTAGATCTTCTAACTAAGCTAAATAGATCTATATTCTATAAGTAAGTAATGTATAACTGTATTGTACAGTACTATATTAGTAATTAATTATTAGCCGATTAAAATTAGGCTATAGGCCCTATAATTATAATTAATTCTTTATTATTATGGATCGCCTCCCCTATCTACTATCTATCACTATGGAATGCATTGAATTAAAATTAATTGTTTGACAATCTTAATTCTTATCTTACCTCATGGCGTCTGATGACTTATTGTAATATTGTTGTTATTAATAATTGTCATTTGTTCTTACTTTAGTTTTGTTAATTATATTAAATTGTATTAATACTTCGTCTAATAAAAATGTCTAATATTTATTATCATTTTAAATTAATATTAGAATTAGCTTGTATTTAAAATAAAACTTAAAACTATCAAGTGGTCTTTCCAATAGTAAATGGATTTTTTTTTCTACAGACTTATGAAAGAGCAGCAACATATAATTCAAGCTATTATTTATTTTGATTGTATTGTTACAGTTAATGGTACTTAACATTGTCTACACATTTGATGCGAGCTTAGGAGCTAAAATTCTACAAAATGATGAAAATACATGAGAAACCAAACAAGATGAGTTATTATAATGGTAGTCGTGAATCAATGGACAGCCAACTGGTAAATAAACATGAAATCAACATTTTAATCCCCTAGTAAAATAAAATATTTTTTATAATAGTAATAGTACCTATTTTTCATTTTGTCATACTGTTGTTTATGATATTAGGTTATCTAACACACAAATTCTTTATTACACAGAGGCCTGCTATGTTTTATAAATAAATGAGTGTTCACATTTGTATACATCAGCAAATTGATTTGGCACACATTCTTTATTATACAGAGGCCTGCTATGTTTTATAAATAAATGAGTGTTCACATTTGTACACAACAGCAAATTGATTTTGCAGAGTGGCTCAAGTAATGAGAACTTAAGCTCTAAAGATGACAAAGAAAGGGGTGACAAAATTCTCCATCAACGAGTACACTTTCAGGTGACATTTTATTTTCAGTTTGAAAAGCAGGTCAGATGAAAAAATAAGTTACAACACAATGTCAGCAACATTAGTTTTAAATTTGAGGGGTGTGCTGAAGTGTTTATGGTTTTATAGTATAGTTACAGGTTTTCTGTATTCTGTATTAGGTGTACTACTTAGGAGTAGTTGATCAAATCAACATGACCAACTCTAAAAAGAGAGACACAGAGCCACAATTAGTGGATATTATAGAAGAAAACCAGGTACTTGTTAACTTTCTGAATGATTTGGGATTTGTGGATGCAGAAAGTGACACAAAAAAATATTTTGCCATTTGTTATTTAAATATGCATATTTTTATAGTTTTGTTTCAAAATTCTTGTTTTTTTTTTAAATCTGATTTGTTTAACAGATATTCAATTTAGTCACTAAAATAGGTATACAATAGCTTTAAATTTTTTTGCATTATGTTATTCAGTAAGTAATTTAAAAATAATCTCTCTAAAGATTGAAGGAAGACTGAATGTTTTAGCCTCAGAAGAAAATAAAGTTGTCATGTTTGTGTCGAGGCATGGCATCAAAGTCATGGACAGTAGCGGCCAGGTGTGTTCATTTGTTTTACACTAACAGTTATGTAATGTGTATCATTGATTCTAAATATTTTTATATTATTAAATTCTTGAGTTAGGTAATGTGTATCATTGATTCTAAATATATAATACAAGGTAAAAGTAAAGTTTCCCTTTCAAACCTGACGGTCTATGGGGCAAGTGAAGTAGAGTTCACTGTGACCTCGGCATATGAAGAGATAGTGTGGTCAGCACTATGCCCAGCCGCCTTTACTTTCCCTAACGTGAGTTAGGTACCCATCAGAGTTGGACGGACTCAGGGACGGTCTACTGACTTGAACCCGGATTCGAACTCGAGACTTACAGGTTAGCAGTCCAGCTCTCTAACGCTAGACCACTCCGTCCCATAATACAAGGTGATGTTTCTTAATATGAAACACTTTGATGGATTAATTTAACTAAATTGTAAAATATTATATTTATGAAACCACTATCCAACATCAGGGTTTATAATTCTAAACATTTAATTTTAGTTTTTTTAAGGTACTTATTGATTCCATGTTCAAGATTATGTTTCCAAATTCCAAACAATTATTTAGGAAGTCCTCCAGCGACATCCCCTCCACACTATAGCGCAACTCATCCAGTACAATGATGGATTTAACAGACCTAACATTGCCGTCAAAATTGGACAAGTTGGTAAACACTTGTACCAATGCTACATTTTCCAGTGCCATTCAGAGGTAATTAATGATAGCTATTTTGGGGTTAACCATAAGAATTATAAATAGGAGAAAATACCAAGGCACAAAGTAAAGGCCATTATTTACACAGATTATTATATTCAATGTATGTGTTATAGTTTAAGTATCATTCAGATTTATTCAGATTGAATGCTGTAACTTGTTCTGTGGTACTCTAAACATGTATTCACATAATTCATGGTGCAATGGCTGTTTGGATTTCAGGATCAAGCTCAAGCAATATGCAACTGTGTTCGGAGAATATTTGATGCCATAACATCAAAAGGTTAGGTTTTGTCAAGAGATTTTCTGCAACTGCTGTACATTTTAAAAATATACCTTGTGTTCTCTATATTTTTACATGATGTGATAATAAAATGTATACTACCAGTTACTTTTTAAAATTTATTTACATGTTTTTAAACTGCGAAAGATAACTTTTGGATAGTTTGACAAATCACATACATTCTACCCAAGGTTTTTAGTCTGTATACTTATGTGAATGTCTGATGGTTTGCAGGATTCTTTACATTAGCATTGGACTACTATAAAAATTGATAAGTATAGCCCCATTATTCTACCTGAGACAAAGTAAAAAAAAAAAAACAATTATCTCCGTGATATATAAGACTGATTAAAAAAAACTGATAAAAAAACTTAATGAAATGTGAAAGTATTGTAATGGCAAGCCATCACTACACTACACTATGACACTTGTTAAATATAAAACAAAACTAATTCTCTTTATATGTATCATTTATTTGAGAGAATTGTGTATTTTAGCATCTATATTTCTTAGATTTTTAATTATAAATAGATTCATACCATGGAGTATTATGTACAGATGTGGAGAAACTATTTTACATTAATTACATTTGAAATATAAACCATAATTTGCATTAAAATAATTTACAAAAATTGACTAAAAATTGATTTATCAAATAAAGCCTTAGTCTTGAGTCAAACCTTAGTCCACAAAGAAACTTTAGTAAAGTTCCCTTTCAAACCTGATGGTCTATGGGGCAAGTGAAGTAGAGTTCAACTTCAGTAAGTGGATTGGAAAATGTTTGGTTGAATGCCTTTCTTTAGTTCATCGAAGCACTGCAAAAAAATATTCTTGTCTCTACCCTCACTCCACTGATCCATGGCCACACTGTTATTTATTAAAACGTAAGTTACTGGATTACGGGACTTTTTCTTTCTTACTAATTTGGGTAGTTTCCCTTGCTTTATTTTTTTGGGAGCTACTTTTAATTGAGTTACTTCCCTTCTAAAGGGGTTATCTTCATCCTTAGAAACAACAAATAGATTTTTGTCTGCATATAAATTATCTTGCTGTGTTTTTATGCATGGAGAAATGCTGAAATTTTCTATATCCTGAGCTAGTTTGAAAAATGGGTCTTGGTCAGAAGGTGCTCTACAGCATATCCGCTTTGATTTCTGATCTTTCCTGGGCTTATCCGAGGTCACATTGCCTATCTTAGAGTATGCCCTTTTCCTGTACACCACTGCAGTGTTCAGCAGGTTCAGCTTGGGTGCTTGTAGTATCATGTCACTCTTAATGGTTTGAGTGATGTTAATATTGACAGCAATGTCGGTTGTCGCTGGTTTACATTCAGGAGAGTTTGTTCCAGCAATACACATTTCCTGCTGAATAGTGGATTGTGATAGGTCAGCCAGTTCTGTTGTTTTACTAGGATTGTGTTCTGAAAGGTCGTCTTTGCCAGTTTTGTTGATTATGTTGTCAACAGCATTGTCATTACAAGCTTTGGCTTCACTAGCCTTGTCACCACCAACATTAAGGTCACCAGTCTTGTCACCGCCAACATTAAGGTCACCAGTCTTGTCACCACCAACATTAAGGTCACCAGTCTTGTCACCACCAACATTAAGGTCACCAGTCTTGTCACCACCAACATTAAAGTCACCAGTCTTGTCACCACCAACATTAAGGTCACCAGTCTTGTCACCACCTACATTAAGGTCACCAGTTTTGTCACCACCAACATTAAGATCACCAGTCTTGTCACCACCAACATTAAGATCACCAGTCTTGTCACCACCAACATTAAGGTCACCAGTCTTGTCACCACCAACATTAAGGTCACCAGTCTTGTCACCACCAACATTAAGGTCACCAGTCTTGTCATCACCAGCCTTGCTACCAACACTAAGGTCACAAGCCTTGTTTACGAAATGAAAGTTGATAAAGGTGTGAATGCTTCCAGTTAAGTTCACAAGTGCATCCAACCTATGGTAAAACCCAGGTGCGTTGACCACACCTCTGTGCTTATCACCATTGAGGTGCTGCTCTGTGGAACAGCTGTACGCATTCCCGCACGCATCACAGTACGATCTGCTCATGTTCTGCCGAAGTTTAGCGTATTCAGAAGTTCTTGCGCTCCCTTGAGAAACTTTTCTTAAATCCAATCCAGAAGATGTGCCTACAACATTAAAGGCAGCAGGATTTGATGGCGCTTTCTTTGCCTGTAACTTACCTGTCAAAAACTGTTTGATTAACGGTCGGAGAGGTATAAATCCATCTTCAATTTTAATGATGAAATATAAACCTCTGCACATAGGGTTTGTGTAGAAACCCAGCTCCTCTAGACTTGCCATTGGACACAGATCTTGCAGAGTGCCAATACTGCCACTTAACCTGCATAAATGTGTGGCTGGATCTTCAGTCAAATTTAAGACTTGTATAAAGCCATACACCCACCCCACAGTGTATAATTGACTATCACATTTCATCACAGAATTCGAACATGTTTTTAAAGTTTTAGGTTTAGTTGGCTGATGAGGCTTTTTCAAACATGGGACCTTTTTGCCAGTAGCTCCAACATGGGGCATTTTAAACACAGACAGATCTTCAGGAAGATGGATTTGGTTTTCCAAATTTTTTTCTCTGGATTTCATCAACATTAGTTTGCCTCGACTGGCTGTTGAATAATTCCCAGTGACCAGCGAGTGATTTGTCTGTGAACAGGATCCAACTTTGGCTTTATTAACCAAACAAAGTGGTTTGCTTTGAACTTGTGAATGCATTTTGTTATTGCTGAGGTTTTTTTCTTTAAAAGGAAAAAGTTTTCTACTCTCTAAACTTGCCTGCGGCTGTTCTGGTTTATGAAGATGTGACTGTGTTGGTGTTGTAGGTTCTAATCTGTTTGCCAGTTGATTTTTCTGAGCATTTGATGAAAAGAATGTCAATATATTAGTTTGTTTCTTGTGTACAGCTGATTTTTCTTGTGAGACACATTCTTGTTTAATTAAATGTTCATCCTTCTTAACATGCTGCCTTGAGTTTTTAACATGAGAAACATTGCCATAGAATGAAAGAAGACTTTTTTGATGTTTGGTATTGGACAAATTCAGTTGATTGTCATTTTTATCACAAGTTTTAGGAATCAAGTTTTCTGCTCCATCCAAGCAAGTCAAATATTCATTGTTCACGATTTCCTGCTTGATGTTTATTTCATTTGAGCACACCTGAATATTTGCATCTGGTGCACTCTGTGCTTCTGGCCCAATTTTTGTGTCAGGTCCATTCTTAGAGTCAGGCCCAACCTTTGCATCAGGTCCATCCTTAGAGTCAGGCCCAACCTTTGCATCAGGTCCATCCTTAGAGTCAGGCCCAATTTCAGGATCAGGCCCATCCTTTGCATCAGGTCCATTCTTAGATTCACGCCCAACCTTTGCATCAGGTCCATTCTTAGAGTCAGGCCCAACCTTTGCATCAGGTCCATTCTTGGAGTCAGGCCCAACCTTTGCATCAGGTCCATTCTTAGAGTCAGGCCCAACCTTTGCATCAGGTCCATTCTTGGAGTCAGGCCCAACCTTTGCATCAGGTCCATTCTTGGAGTCAGGCCCAACCTTTGCATCAGGTCCATTCTTAGAGTCAGGCCCAACCTTTGCATCAGGTCCATTCTTAGAGTCAGGCCCAACCTTTGCATCAGGTCCATTCTTGGAGTCAGGCCCAACCTTTGCATCAGGTCCATTCTTAGAGTCAGGCCCAACCTTTGCATCAGGTCCATTCTTAGAGTCAGGCCCAACCTTTGCATCAGGTCCATTCTTAGAGTCAGGCCCAACCTTTGCATCAGGTCCATTCTTAGAGTCAGGCCCAACCTTTGCATCAGGTCCATCCTTAGAGTCAGGCCCAAACTTTGCATCAGGTCCATTCTTAGAGTCAGGCCCAACCTTTGCATCAGGTCCATTCTTAGAGTCAGGCCCAACCTTTGCATCAGGTCCATTCTTAGAGTCAGGCCCAACCTTTGCATCAGGTCCATTCTTAGAGTCAGGCCCAACCTTTGCATCAGGTCCACCCTTAGAGTCAGGCCCAAACTTTGCATCAGGTCCATTCTTAGAGTCAGGCCCAATTTCAGGATCAGGCCCAACCTTTGTATCAGGTCTATTCTTAGAGTCAGGCCCAATTTCAGGATCAGGCCCAACCTTTGTATCAGGTCTATTCTTAGAGTCAGGCCCAAACTTTGCATCAGGTCCATCCTTAGAGTCAGGCCCAACCTTTGCATCAGGTCCATCCTTAGAGTCAGGCCCAATTTCAGGATCAGGCCCATCCTTTGCATCAGGTCCATTCTTAGATTCACGCCCAACCTTTGCATCAGGTCCATTCTTAGAGTCAGGCCCAACCTTTGCATCAGGTCCATTCTTGGAGTCAGGCCCAACCTTTGCATCAGGTCCATTCTTAGAGTCAGGCCCAACCTTTGCATCAGGTCCATTCTTGGAGTCAGGCCCAACCTTTGCATCAGGTCCATTCTTGGAGTCAGGCCCAACCTTTGCATCAGGTCCATTCTTAGAGTCAGGCCCAACCTTTGCATCAGGTCCATTCTTAGAGTCAGGCCCAACCTTTGCATCAGGTCCATTCTTGGAGTCAGGCCCAACCTTTGCATCAGGTCCATTCTTAGAGTCAGGCCCAACCTTTGCATCAGGTCCATTCTTAGAGTCAGGCCCAACCTTTGCATCAGGTCCATTCTTAGAGTCAGGCCCAACCTTTGCATCAGGTCCATCCTTAGAGTCAGGCCCAAACTTTGCATCAGGTCCATTCTTAGAGTCAGGCCCAACCTTTGCATCAGGTCCATTCTTAGAGTCAGGCCCAACCTTTGCATCAGGTCCATTCTTAGAGTCAGGCCCAACCTTTGCATCAGGTCCATTCTTAGAGTCAGGCCCAACCTTTGCATCAGGTCCATCCTTAGAGTCAGGCCCAAACTTTGCATCAGGTCCATTCTTAGAGTCAGGCCCAATTTCAGGATCAGGCCCAACCTTTGTATCAGGTCTATTCTTAGAGTCAGGCCCAATTTCAGGATCAGGCCCAACCTTTGTATCAGGTCTATTCTTAGAGTCAGGCCCAAACTTTGCATCAGGTCCATTCTTAGAGTCAGGCCCAATATCAGGATCAGGCCCAACCTTTGTATCAGGTCTATTCTTAGATTCAGGCTCAATTTCAGGATCCGGCCCAATTTTTAAAACTGGCTCAGTCAAATTGATCCCACATGCAACAACATCTTTCACCTGCTGTTCAGCAACTGGATTACTCTGTTGGCTGATGTCCATGTCAGAGTCCAGTTTAGGAACATGCTCATGCCCAGCCACAGTGTTGGTTTGATCAGTGGAACTGCTACAAGAGAGTTTAGATTGGCATACAACAACATTTTTATCAACCAACACATTGCTACAAGACATTTGTGCTTTATTTTTTTCCATCACCGTCAGAGAATCAACAACATTTTTCTCAATATTTTCTGTAAGTAAAAAAAAAAAGGAAATAAATGCTTCTACAAACAATAAATGAAAAATGAAATGCTTTACAAATATACACGCTAAAACATTTTTTTATGTACACAATGTATAGTATATGGTTATGTTTAAAAACAAATCGAATTAGTAATTAAAATCAATGTTTCGCATTATATGCTCAAATTATTTACCCTTATTATAATAATAATCCAAATAATGTGAATATGAATTTTGTAGCTGGTTGCCGCTAAGATTATAATTTGTATTAAAATCAAAGTTACGCCCGTTGAACATGGGGTGTAGCATATACGGAGGAACTAGGTGCTTCCATTGTGTTGCATCATTCTGTGGCTCAGGTGTGTTGGTTTTGTCAGTTAATGGCTGTGGCTGACCACCTGGAGCTACAGGGCCACCACGGAAGTTCTGGGGTCCACTCGGGTTCCCATACCAGGCTGGATAATTCATGCCAGTGCTGGGGTAGGGTAAAACCTTTTCGGAGTTTTTGTCTGAGTTTTCTAGAGACAGGTTAATAGCACCATGGTTGTGAGAGTTGGAGTACTGCTCTGTGTGTCTATCTGGTGTCTTGTCATGGTGGCCATCTTTGTACTTAAACTGTGAAGAGTTCTCTTGAGCAAGGTGAGCTGTCTTAGCTACTTGGTGATTGCTTCTTACATCAAACCCAAAAAGTCTGCTTTGGCCTTGTGTACTGATTGATTCTGCCTGGGAAATACCTGGCATGGAGGAGTTGCCTATTGGTGAAGAGTTTGAATCAGCTCGACCATCTTGATTGGTGCTATTAAAATGATAGACAGACTGTGAAAGGTTGCCCTGTCCTTGGTGGGGGCTGTTACCTTGTGCTGGCTCATGGCAGGTTGTGTGGTGTTCATCAGAGCTGTGTGTGTTCTGGGTTTTAATATTGTGTGGCGTGTTCTGTGATTCAGTACCATGGAGCGTGTTCTGTGATTCTGGGCTACATGTGTTCTGTGATTCTGGAGTATGTGTTATGTTCTGTGATTCTGGACTACGGCTTGTGTTCTGTGGTTCAGCACTGTATTGCATGTTTTTGGTGTCCGAATACTGTGGTGAATATGATGTTGAAGATACTTGTGTGTCATATGGATGAACATCTTTCCCACGGTCTTGGTCACTTTTAGTTGGATAAACATCCACTTCTTCAGGACTTTCCACCCTGCCTGGTTGATCGAATGATGGATTTTCTGTTAGGTTAGTTTCAACATAGAACATGGGATGATAGGAGTTGTCCCTACCTTCATGCTGATGGTCTTCATTGCTCCTGTCTGGCCTTGTTTCTTCTTTGTTAGCAGTTTCACAGTCCAATCTGTTACTGTAAACACCTATGTCTGATGTTTCAAAAGTTCCTGGAACTTGATTAACCCTTTGATTATATTCTGCATGATTTTCTTCAGTGTTAGTGTTTATTTGATTTGATTCAGTATTAGAAGAGTCAATGGGAGTACACTTGTTATCAGTGATATCAACAATGTTATAATCTTTGTCCAACAACTTTGGAGGCTCGTAGTATTCACTTGACACAGTGACAGCCCCAGATATATGGTAGTTATCTGCCCCAGATGGGTGCCCAGAAAGGTAGTTATCTGCCCCAGATGGGTGCCCAGAATGGTAGTTATCTGCCACAGATGGTTGCCCAGAAAGGTAGTTATCTCTTGCTGATGGGTTCCCAGAAAGGTAGTTATCTGCCCCAGATGGGTGCCCAGAATGGTAGTTATCTGTCGCAGATGGGTGCCCAGAGTGGTAGTTATCTGCCCCAGATGGGTGTTGAGGTAGGTGGTAGTTATCTGCCTCACATGTGGTCCCAGGTACATGGCAGTTATCTTCTTCAGATGTGGGAGAACCTGGACAGGTAGTATCAATTACCAAGTTGCCAGATTCAAAATCCATGCTGTTTGTTCTGTTTTGACACACTGGTTGTTCAACTGCCTCTTGTTCATTGAACTTCTCAGGTTCTTGGTAAACTGATCCATTAGCTGCTGATGTGGTCATTACATGTGGATTACTAAAGCCTTCACAGGTTTCATTTTGAGAAAAAGTTTGAATGTTTTTACTATTGTCACTGGCCAAATTGGCATTTTCATTGGATTCTTTTTCATTTGGAGTTTGATTTCTGACCTGGCCATTTACTGCCATTAGTCTATGATTTAATTTATTTGCGGATGAAAAGTCTATGGATTCATCACTATCTAGGTAATCAATGTTATCATCAGCTGTGGTCTGTGGAATGTTGTCCATTTGCTGGACATTTCCAGACTGTGATGCCATGTTTTGACAAACTGTTCCAGAATTTTGAAAGTAATTTTGACTACCATACTGATATTGTTGATCATCAGTGGCACAGTTTTGTTGTTTAGCTTGTGAATATGTTGGTTCAATTTCCACTACTTTTCTTTTTCTTCCCTTAGCTGGAGTCAGGTCTCCATTTACATTTTTTGCAGCCCTCTTATTTGACCTAGCATTTGTTGCTCTAGCTCTTTTTGGTGTGGACTTTGGACTCTGGTTACCTGCGGGCTCCTGGACTGTGTCCAGTCTTGTGGATTTAGCAGAATGACCATTGTCCTTTGGTGTTGACGACCTGATGAACTGATGTGAAGCTAAGGCTGACATTAGTTGCGAGTTCTGGGCTGATGTGGGATACTGTGGGCCACCATTGTTCTGGCCATACATTTGTGGTGCTTCAACTCTGGCCGGGGAAGCTGCTCGGTTTGTTTGGCCAGAATTTACTTGACCCAGCACGGGATTCCAAATGTTTTGTGGTATAAAACCTTGTTGTGTATTCAAAGCAAACTGACCCATGGGCAGCTGTAAGAGGTTAGCACTTTGGGAGCCAAGCTGGGGGTAGTACCCAGACATTGAAGCCAGAGCAGGCAGTGGCCAGGCGTAAGGACTTGCTGTGTTAGATGCCAGAGCTTGGCTGTTCATCATGTATGGAAGGTACGGGTAGGCGGACAGCATCTTGTAGTAGTCAGCACCATACGGAGCTGAAGTCTTTGGATGATCTTGTGATAGCGAGTTTAACATCTGGTTACCTGGGTTTGTTGGAGGGTTCTCGTCACGCTCATGGTGGGGGCGTGTGTCTCTTGACCCACTGACGTTTGTAGAAGGACCATCAGTTTCCTTTTTGGTGCCGGTGGTGAATTTTGTTGCCGGCAGGTTCTTAGACTGGAAATTCTGGCCGTTAAAATTCTCTAGCCTGAGATCTATCGGCTCACCTGGTGCCTGGGTTTCTCCGAAGTAGCTGTATGCACCTGGTGTGTTGTTTCTGCTTGGTGTTTTTGTCTGTACCAACCCAGGTGTGTTGGTTCTGCTTGGTGCACTAGGGTTAGTCTTAAACGACCCACCATTAGCTGGACTAGATGGCCGTGAGTTACCTTTTTGAGAATTGTCACTGTACAAATAAGCCGAGTTAGAGGAGACTGCTGTGTTGTACATTTTAGCTTGTTCATTTGCTGCCATCATTTTAGACAGGTCCTGGTTGTTCTGAGATGCAAATGGAAATCTATGAGGAACTGCATTGGCCAAGGCTGAAGTATACATAGCGTTGCCAGCATAGTTGGCTGGGTGTAGAGCATTACTGGAGCCAGCCATGGAGTTGAACAAAGACATCCCAGGGTAGTTGTGTGGGCCTGGTTGGCCGCTCTGTAGGACTGGTCCATTCAAATAGTACTGCATGGGGTGGTAGTTCAGTGGTGGTGGGAAATAGCTGGGGGTTGTGGTGGGTGGTTTGTGCTGGTTAGACATGGCTGACGTCTATCTAGGCAGGTGCCAGAAAATAGAACAGCTGCTGTGAGGTTACCTGTAAGTAAATATATTACAAATTAAACAAAATGCATAATTATTTATCTGAAAAAATGTTTACCTTTTGGCAAAATTACTAATGTCATTACTAAACAATGAAGAGACCATATCAATAGATTTTGTGCTTGGCAAAAGCCCATCTCAAAATATATTTGATTAATAATATAAATAGTATACTTTATTATTATATAAATATTAATGGATGATTAGATTAAGCTCTAAACTGGTTCTCACAAAATAAAGTTAGTTCTGTTTTGTTAACATTCTGCTTTAAATAACTGTTAAGTTCGAAATTAGTAGATGAGAGTTAACTAGGGAGGTAAATCTATATTAAATATTCATAATCTAGATCTAGATACTATACGTTTAGTTTTTAAAAAAAACAACAACAGAGGGATAAAATACAAAGTTGAAATCTTATCCTATTTCTAATCTAGAGCTTAAAAATAACGTTTTCCCGAACTTTATAAATAAAAACTATCAAAAACAGTTATTGCAAAACTGTATAGTGAAGAAAAGTGTATAGATAGATCTAGATCTAGACCTAGATCTAGTACAAATCAATACTTCAATATTCCCGATGCACAAGTAAAGTAATGTGTAGGCCAATGTCATTAGCAAAACATTAACATACCTAATAGATCTACTTCAAATTAGTAGATCTATACTTTTTGACACCGTATCATTAAAACTTGTTTCTGTTAAAATTCTGTTTGCAGTTGAGTTTGCATTAAAGTTAAGTTCAAGTAGAATACTCTGCCACCTTGAGACCTAACAAATCAACACACCCACTTAGCAATGACGTGTGTAGATTTACCACATGCCCACACAGGTGGGTTCAAAACTTCTAATGGTGTAGTGTAGGGGATAGAATATTATGACAGTAAAAAGTGTTCACCAGTTTATACGACACGGCTGTGTGTAACCCCCATCCCTCCCCACGCCCTCTAGTTCAGCTGTTAGCACGTGCGTGTTATTTTAGCAACAGGCAAATGAAATAAAGGGAAGCTATCTATAAAAAGTTTGTGCGTTTATTTCCTTTATAATCACATTTTAAAAAATACAAAATCCGCTTTTAAAACGGTCAGTATCAAAACCGTTGAACACGTACTAATTGTAGCACGGCTTCTTTTAGATATTTTTCTCCAGGAGGAGGGGTGAACTTGAACTTTCCAGGGGAGGGGATTGGGCGGACACTGGTTAAAGTATTTATTTTCTACATACAATAGGCCTATACATTTTTCCTTTTTGACCGGGGATGCATTGTTTCTTCCAGGCAACTCGTCTGAAGGGGGGGGGGGGGGGGGTGGAGCCTCACGAAGAACGTTAACCCCCCCCCCCCCCCAAATAAATAGAATTCATATAGAAAATAATTTTAAATATATACTTTTACCAGTGTCCGCTCCCCCCCCCCCCCCCCCCCCCCCCCCCCATCGAGAAAAAAAAGTCTGAAATAAAAAGCTGCTTGCGTGATGTCATTATAAATAATAAATTATAGTATGAAATTGGGTAAGAATTTGGAATCGTATCAAACCCGAAAAAAACGGCGAAGAATGTTGTGTTGTCATTCAGGCATCTTGTTCAGGGAGGCATTGCCTAGATCAACAAAATATCTAAAACATCATGTCAAGTAACTGTAACGGTTTTTATATAAGTAGGCCTATGTTTCAGGTTTTTTAGAACTAACTGAGCAACACTAAACACTGGCGTGTTCGTTTAGAGTTTAGCCATCTGGATGGCA